>NC_081802.1:1543830-1731330 GCF_963082965.1 Carassius carassius
TCTTGTGTTCAAAACTCCTGTCAGGAGACATTGCAGTCATCATTAAAAGGGTTCACTGGGAAAACACGCTCAAAACAACACCAGGTCTGGGAGACAAGAACCGCTTCTGGAATAAAATACTGGAACTGAGAGCATCTTTTCATCATATACACAACAATATAATATTTATTCAAGAAGTAAACAAAATAACAATTAGAGACACTTAAAATTGCATTTTTTTTTTTTTGCATATACACAATACAGATTTAAACAAAATGTAATTTATTATATGTATATTTATTTACTTAGAAACAATAAGACAGATAATGCACAATAATAATGCACATAAATATAAAAATAACTATTGACAGATTTGATCATTTGCACATAATTCTAAACATGTATTACGTTTATTTACTCATCTATTTATTAAAGATTCAAACATAAATAAACATTTACACATACATAAACACTTATTTACTTATATTTATTTATTTTGTATTTGAAAAAGATTAACTGACAGAATCTCTCATAAACATGTGGTAAAAACTAAATCCAAAGCAATTATTTTATATTTATTTATGCTCATTTATTTATTTATTTAAGACAACAACCAAACATTTAACACTTAACATATGAAAAGGAAACGTAAACAAACATATTAATATATAGATATTAATAATATATTTCTAAATTTATTCTGTGACGAAAAATGTAGATGAAGCCGAGATTAACAAAAAAAAAAAAAAAAAAAAGATTAATTGCATTAATATATATATACATATATTGCTGAGCACAAAGCTATAGTCATGGATGCATGAGCTGAAATATAACGCCTGCCATCTACAGCGATATTCATAAATGATACATAAACAACAGCCTGTGATTTATTTGATCCATAAAAGTAATATTCATATCAGACGACTCAAAACTTCTGCACTTTATAAGGCGAAGTGAGCTCCAGAATACACCTGCTTATATGAGCAACAGAAAACAGCTAGTAATTGAATCCTGGCACCAAACACACACACACACACACACACGTACACTGTACAGACCAATGTATTTTTTTATTATTTATAAAAAAAACAATAAGCCACGTAACAGAAAAAAATTTAATACAATAATATATTTAAGCAAACAAAAAAATTATTAAATGTGAAAACTGATTAAATTGTTTAGGAACAATTACACATGTAATATATAATAAAAAAATATAAAAAAAACAAATATGAAATTTAAAACATTACAAATACAATCTTATTTAAATAAAAATTAAAAACGTTTAATTTAGCTTAGATTAAAAACAATATATATATTACTCATAAGAATTATAAAGATTAATTAAAAAATCTAATATTTTATTTTAAATATTTATTCATTTATTTACATATTTTTGAATTCTTGGCACCAACGGTTCCTTTAAAATCTTTGGAATCTTTCCAAAGTTCTTTATAGTAGAAAAAGGTTCTTTAGATTTTTAAAAAGCTTATAATAATAATAATAAAAAAAATGGAGGTACTTTTAAGAACTGATCACTGAAAGTTTCTTTGAGGAAACCAAAAATGGTTTTTCAATGGCACTGCTGCAAATCCAGCCTTTGAACCTCTCTCTTTTTAAGAATGGATGAAGATGCATTAAAAAAGTCAATCTCGTCGACTTTAATCACTAACACTAACACCAAACCACCACCGTGAAAATATTCTCCACAAAAACACAGAACAGACTTAATCTCTCACAATTTCCCCAAAGCCAGAGATGCTAACAGAAGAAGAAGAGCCGCTCAAATCACAGGCCGCGCTCCTAGTTAGCACGTTTTAATCCAGCGCTCATCTCTGCTTGGTTTGGTCGTCTACAATCTCCCCGCGCAGGCTACACCCCTCTGTTTGTTGACATTATCACCTCCCCAATCACGCAGGGGGAAGATAACACGCAATTCATCTCTTTCATTCAGCCCCATCCCGTCCCCAACGGCCAGATAAAACACCCATGTAAGCACCGCCGAAACAAGGTCAGGATACAGAGGA
This sequence comes from Carassius carassius, assembly GCF_963082965.1. Classification (NCBI taxonomy): domain Eukaryota; kingdom Metazoa; phylum Chordata; class Actinopteri; order Cypriniformes; family Cyprinidae; genus Carassius; species Carassius carassius. The sequence goes on from NC_081802.1 coordinate 1,545,837, forward strand.
CGTAATGGAGCTAATAAAAGTAGATCGCGAGGCGATGTTACGCGCGGTAATCTCTGGATTTCATTCAGTTTCATGCAGTTTGTGAATCTCATAAAACCAGTCCATGAACATTAAATATTGCAGAGATATTTTTTACTTCAATATTTATTTACTGAAATATTTTAATTTGTATTGCAACTAAGCACATTTGCCTAAATTCTCATTAAAAATAAATAAATACTTACTAAAATAAACATGAAACTAAAATCAAATCAAATATTTAAAACAAAATTTGTTACTTATGTTATTTCATCTAGTTGCTAAGGCAACATTATACTTCAAGGCAAATACAAAAAAAATTAATATTTACTAAAGCTCTGAAGCAATATTAATCACTCTCCAAATAAATACTTTTTTATGGATTTTTTTTTTGGTCTCGATATTTTGGGTGAAATTTGTTTGTTGGGTGAGAGTGTTTAAAATTTGATTTAATGCACAAATGCAAATGGAGAAACAGTACTTGAGTGAGATCACTCATCCTAATTCAGCACTGACTAGAACAAAAAAAGATGTGATTTTTATTGAAAAACAGAACCGCGTTTCAGGAATGTAATGAGTTTCCAACAGAGCTTAATCATATGTTGACATTTGTGCTTGTTAGAGGCTATAGCTCTCCCCGTTTCTCTGCTGTCAAACCATTTTGTCATTCCTAATTAAGGGAGCATGGCTTGCATTGACAGGCAGGTATTTACTCGTGTTTAACCCCATCTACCCTTGACTGAGTTTCATAACTATAAGGCCCCTCTGTCCACACATATACAAATACGGCTTCAGCTCCCAGAGGCCTGTGTTTTCATGCTTGCATTACAAACAATTACACACATCCATCAGCCGTCAAACATTCCCACCCCCACCAATGTATCTTGTCCATTCCTCCTCCTTCTTCTCCACCTCCTCCAACCCCGTTCCCCTCCGTCAGCTGGGAATCTACACCCGATCCTAACAGATGTCCCCTGATTTGGGCAAAATTACAACAAAAGACTGGGCTCTGAAAAAGCCACGGCTTTCCCATCTTGCCCTGAGCTTTCTGCTCCCATACAAAGGGCAGCGGATTAGCAGCATTTAGCACATGAAAAAGCCCCTCATCCTGAAAACTGCCCCCTTAACTGGGCCCTGAGATTTCTATAGGGTCACTATAAACTCCTTCAACTCTACTTGGTCCCAAAAAAAAAAAAAAACCTGCCGTAGGCCTACCGAACCAGCATCCTGTCTATGCCCCAACAAATTCCTACGCTTCACCAAGCAAGACCCCTGATAACTATCTTAAACCAGCACGCATCACTAAGCTAGTACCAGGACATTTGGAAAATGGGATATCTAAGATATTCAAATGGAATCTACCTTGGATTCACTGTCTTTATTGTTTTGGTTCCACTTAATGACTTGGAGGTATTTTGAAGAGGTCTAATTGGAGTTGCCCCAGAGAAAGGTCATAAACACTCCAAGTCTATCAAACAAAGATCCAACCCTTTTAATCTAGTTCATTGGGGTCTGTAAACTATCGAGCCAAAGTGGAGAATAAGTAGACCAATCACAGATGGCATCTTGACCTCCAGCCAGGGTGGGGACCGGTCTCCACAACCCCCGGAGGGGTCATAACTCAGACTGAAACCAAGGTACCATGTGTTTATGACAGATCTGAATTGTCTAAAGCTGGGCGGGACGCCCATCAACACAGAGTGCCAGCTGGTCATCATACTTAAAGAGCGGAAAGAAGAAAAATCACCAATGTGGGGGTAAACAACAAGTGCCCCCAATAAAACGATAAAAAATATTGAGGCCAGAGGGAGGGGTGGAGGTTGGGTGGCGGGTGTAACATGGATGTAACGCACTTTTACCGTAATTAACACATTATCACAGTTGCATCAGAGCAAGCGGAGCATATCATTGGCTTGAAATCCAGTCTTGCGGTGAGGGCTCTAAGCTTAGGCCTTGCTAGGGTGGAGTGGGGGGAAGGTAGTAGCTTTTGGCTTTATCATCACCGCCACAGTACAGAGAGTCCAGAGACCGGTTGATCAGTTCGGAAGCATCACGTAGGCAACCGGCCAAGCGCGAGATGAAATTAAACTTTGAGCAAGATGGATCAATCCTGCTGCTTGTCGTATTATCTTGGATTTGCCATTAACCTGTTGGACAGAATAGGCAACATATAATTTACAAGCAGAGGCTATTCCTCATCTTCAATGAGGCTTGTCATGGACAGTGTTGCGAATTATTCAAGAACTCATCTGAACAAGTGCTGGATAAGTCCACCAGACTTACCGGTTGTCCCCTGGGTTGAAGAGTAAGGCGCAACCGTGGCTGAACGGAGAGGCCTTGGCTCCTTCTGCTTGGACGTGCATGTGGATGCATGAGACAGTCGCATTAAGACCAGAAGAGCTCGTTTCAAATACACTGCACTCATTCTTTTATAACATCCAGACAAATTGCAACCACCATGAGCTGAAGAGCACCAATTTAGCACTCGGGACAAATTAAGAGAAATAAACACAATTAGCTTGCAGAGCTTATGCACTGGCGAACATCTCTCTTCCCCTCCCTTTTCTGCTGATAATGTGAGGATCTCCAGCGCAGCTGCCATTACCGCCACCACTGCAGCTGCCATTCAAAACCCAAGCTGATAATTGAACTGCTCTCGCTGCTTCACAAACTCACCTAATTTTAGCTACGACTATGATCACATTGGCACACACGGGTTTACAATAACCATTGTGAGAGGGAGCTTTTTGTATAATTGTTGTTTTAATATTTCTGCCACTCCATTAGCATTTCCTGCACTAAATCTATCTATGGCACCATTGAATACAAGGCTGTGCACAACACTATTCAAAAAATGCCTCTTTGTGTACTTTAGGAAGTGAAATAAGATCTCTAATGCTAATAGAAAACTACATTTAAGAAATATACTGCTTGTGAAGAAGATTTTATTATTATCTGATTTTGTTTTCTTTACTCTACTACATAATGCTTCATCATCAGTATGCTTGAGTTTTGGATGAGATGAGAGATAACAGGAAAAGTATTTAATGTGTATGTGTGTGTGTGCGCAAGACAAACATGAGACGAGAAATGCTATTTTATACCTAGCTTCTAAAAAAATAATTATCATTACTTAGAAATGCATCTAGATGACATAGGCTAATTGGACACATCAAATGGACACATTACGATTGGATGAAATAGAAGTATCCTGGTTTTATTAGGGTATAAATGCTGAGTTTAGGTGTTCCTTTTGTCGCACTCTGCACCCAATCCATATGACTGACTATATGACTGTTGGACATTTCTCACAGGAAATGAATATTCAAAAGACGTTCTGCCTCTTGCCTAATTGAAATGGAAAATTGCCTCAACACTGCTCATTAAAGCATGGCACACTTTATATTTGGAGTGATCATTAGCTACTCTAGCTCACATAAACATAAGGCTAAATCTGTAACGCACGCTAATGCAAGAGCGCTGCCCTTCTCTTCTCTCTGAAGTCGGGAGAATATTTATTTTGGCATAGCATGTCCAGAAACTCTCTGAGGCATTGTCCTTTGATCCCTATTTAAAATGGGGGAAAAGGTTACAGCGATAAGTGTAGGAAAACACAAAAAACAACTCCAGAAGGAATCGCTTCGCAGAAATGAATTTCAAAACCTTGGGGAAGACACCTTACAAAGACATTTCACCAGAACTCATATCCTCAGCTCAATTCAATTAACTTTTCGTCCAGCGGTGACACGGAGTGCACACGGGAAATCAAAGTTAGTTCGGCAAACAAAGTTTTTACATCCGCTGAAAAATTCCTTCATTCTGAAACAACCAGACTTCATTGATTTCTTGTTTGTTATTGTTTAGCCGCAATAGAAAAATGAGCGAAACTACAGGTCTATAGACCACAGTCATGGCTAACGGCTTCTGTTTGGCTCCAAAGATCTGACAGTGATCAGCGATGATAAATTGTCCAATTATAGTGGCATTTAGAAACTAAAGTACACTTGCGAGTTTGCATTGAAGAACAAAGGCTGTGAAAACAAACACGTTTTTGCCATTAATGCTCAAAAAGCTGCTACGTTTTTTTTTCATTAAATAAGAATCAATGATGGCTGTCCTTCTCGAGTAGCTCCTAGAGTAGATCTTTGCTATATCAAACTTATTCGATGAGACATCAACAAGGTGTAGATCGAAATTTCTTGGAGATCAAGGCGAGCCGTGAAGCCAAACTTTTCTCAAAAGAAGAACCAGAGTACTTCAGTCCAGACTCATTTTGATACGGCGCCCCTAAAGTCACATTAAAGTGATTAATGACCCCTTCATTATCTGTGACTAAACGAATCAAGACAGTACCTGCACTATGCTTTTATGCTTCAGTCTCAGTAAAGCCTTTAATATATGAACGTATGTAATGTTTCAAATGACAGTAAACTTTAAACTGCTATATTCAGCAGGCTATGGCACAACTTAGCTGAAAGAAAGCTTAAACTGTCAGGAAAATTCTTAATATAATAGCTTTGCAAGAAAGACACTTGGTGAATAGAATCAATATTCTCTACAATAATGACTTTTTATGCTTTCTATTCAAAACCAAGATGCAAATATGCGTTATACATTATTTTCTACTCTAGTATAAACTGCATTTGCCGCAAATGTCATTAAAGTCATTACTTTAAACCTCCAGAAAGTTACTTTCTAATTTCCCCTTATTATCTGGGTTTGATTTTACGGTCTTTGCATTCAAATTTTAAGAGACCTTGAAAAATATTAGCATCCATTTTACTAAATAAACCATTTTTTTTTGTAATTCTCAACAATTTCCCACAGCTCAACCAAAAGCCCATTTCACAGATATTAGAAAGCATTTTAACCTGCATCACAAAGCAAGCATGCACTTTTCAGAAAAATGTGACAACTTCCCAAATGTAGTCTGGTTGCTTCTGATTAGGGTCCTGCTGACACGTCAAGACAAGAAAAACAACAATAAAAGAAATCCATAATGGCAAAAGTGCACATCCACAATGTGACCAATCAATGCATTTCATCTTTTTTATACTTTGGGTCTTAGAGATCCCAAACAAAACGTCCTCTATGAAAAATATGTTTCCAAATTTGTTTATAAATCACTCATTGGGCCTGAAAAAGACATGAAGTTTTTAAGCTATTGAAAGTGTCCCAAAAACCCCAAGCAGAACGTTACATGAAAAAAACAACACAGCCATCAACAAGCCATCAAAACCGTTAAGACTCAATTACTACAACTTGTGCGGCAAAAAGTGCACATAACGCACAAAAAAAAAAACATTTCGATATACACAATGCGATTATGGAGACACTCTCGAAATATTTATCTCTAAAGGTTAGACATTGTCTAAAAAAAAGTTGCTACGTTTTTAAATGACGATTTAAAAAAAAAAAACGTATTTACTTACAATAGTTCCACGCGCGTCCGAGTTACGACCATATAACTCCCTTTAAAAGCGTCCTATCCATGTAAAACAGGAGGGAGAAAATTCCAAATAACTCCTTGGATACGCGAAGTTTTCAACCGGATAAAACAGTTATCCGTGCCATGTCGACGGCGTCCGTGCGTAAACTCTCCAAGAGCGCACGAGACTCTCGAAACTCGCTTTTAATGTCGGTGGAGAGTCGGTCCACCGCGTCCCAGAGCTGGATCGGATTCTTTTCTTTCAGGTCCCGGGCTTCGACTGGGGATAGGGGCAGTTTGGTAGGGGTTTCTTTAGCTCCCCCTTTTCTACTGCTCACCCTCCCTAAAAAAAGAAAAGCGGAGCAGGCGGAGGGAGGCCACTGCGCGCTCACGTCACCTCTCCGTATAGTGAATGAGCGCGAGCGCGCACAGATGAGATACTGTTATTTGAAACCATCACAAAAACCATTCAGCCTCCAAAATAAGAACACGGGATGGAATCAACGGCTCCTAAACAGATTCATTTAGCCAATGTGTTTTACAAGCGTACATACAAAATGGTTTCACTCAGTCCTCTCCTACTAATAAAACAGTAGTTTATAATGCCGGAAAAAAATCTTTTTGTTTGTTTTTTTACGCAAAAACATCTTCTGTATTATTTTAATTTTGTAAAAAATAAATGCATAAAACAATGCAATTGTGTTGTTATATTAATAATGCCAGTATAATAAAATAATATAATATTAATATAATATAATAATAATATTATATAGCCTAATTTAAGATATTTTGCTGTTGTTGTTTATTCATTTACGCTGTGTGCCATCTATTTATTTAGTGATAGTGGCAGATTGACTTTACATTACCCCAGCATATTTATTAATTTTTTTTATTTTGAAGGATTATAAAAAAAAATCTGTCTTAAGATTTTTACATGGCACATGATAACAATAAATAATAACGATCATAAACAACTATATACTATAGTCTGTAAGGGAAAAAATTAAAATGCCTAAAATGAGAAACATTTTATGATTTAAGGACAACTGGGAAGGGTCAAACAGTAATTTCCATTCGCAAAAACCAAAGGGTATTATGTACAAAGTATTCAAATTCATATGAATATCAAACGTGCTGAAAAAAATACATCAATGGGTGTTTATCAGAGACAGCATCTGTTTTATTCATGAAAATAAACGATGAATGAATATAAGTATCACAATACATAGTGTTGACACACCGTAAGTTAAAGGGCTGCACCTATTACAGCAAAACAATGAACAATGGCCTAGTGCAATAACTCATCCTTTACAGAGATGCCCTGGAGCATTGTTTACACCCATTTTTCTCTTTATTTAAAGGCCATTGTGATCTGTACCATCATAAAAAGCCGAGGACCTATCAGCGGGAACGCCACGTAAAGCATTGTTGTGATTTTATTTTGATTTGCCTCATGTTTCTTACTCACACATGCCTAGTTTAATCAGGCTTATAAATCAAACACTATAGCGCATCCCACGTCCTCCTGGTGGAAGAGAGCTTGGCGTGGTAAATTTCAGCGTGGCTGAAGAGTCATTTGAGGATGCTGGGGGAAATGATAAAGATCACTTAACGCTCGACATGGCCAATACATAAGACCATAATAAGCATTGTATACTGGAAGTGTTTTCCTCTGCTATTTTAGTGTGTGGACCAGTGTAGTACTAGATAAAGCAGCTAACAAAACAGACTGACTGTTCTTTTAGATCCAAAATGTAGTTAGATACATAATTAGGTAAAAACTTGGTGAATTAGAACTGAGGATCTGCTAAATATAGCATCATTATACCCACAATATGATGTTTTTCAGAAGATAAGCACTTGAATAACAGGTTTCAGCAACCAAGCAAAGCAATACACAAAGTTTAATTCAGTTAAGCATATGTGGAGCTAATAAACAAACATGATTAACTCACTAAGCACTGTTTAGTGTCACAATCATTTTTAATAGCTTCCATGAATAGCTTCGGGGCACAGAAGATTGCACTGTATTTAATGGCTGTTTTTCTTAGGCAACTTTGAAGCTTCCTTCTAAAAAAAAAAAAAAAGAAAAAACTGCCTGTCTGAGGTGCTTTCAAAACTTTGGGCATGTTTGATAGCAGAGAAAAATGATGGGGGAGGACGCTTGTCAAGTTTTGGGGAAAAAATTCATCAATTGTGGGGGGCCTTGTACAGAGCCTTGGGGGACCTCCTTTCAACACGCCATATAAATGCAGTCTTTCCATCGACAGAAAATGCAGCATCCTTTATCTTTAGACCCACTGTGCAGAGAATATGCTTCTGAATACACAGCCCATTTTCTGTGTGTGTGTGTGTGTGTGTGTGTACATGTGTGTATAGTTGTCTACTGAAAGTGAACTGATCCATAGACAGGAAGGAAAGCAGACCGACAGCTATTAGAGTGCAACTACACTGTCTTATCTGCTGCCTGATAGGAATCTACAAAGACCCACTGCAGACATTATGAATTCATTACAGACAGTCCTCACACACACACACACACACACACACACACAAAAGGGTCTATACATTCACAGTGAAAGGAGAGGTCATTCGTATTCACTATCATAAATATTAAACGTGATCGTCTTGTAGCTTTTGAACGAAGGAGAAAGGTGAGGGTGAGGTTATTCCTCCCTCACATGAGCAGAGGGAGAGCAGGTTCAAATGCAAAAATGGTTAGAGATGTACTGTACTTTTTGTAGTCAGCGGTCAGTGAAATAAGAGGATGTGTCTAAAATGTGAAATACGACACTCAGGGATACCTGCCGTCTGTTTTCTCTGCAGGATAACAGCAGAAAGGCTCTTAAAGGACTAAAAGGCAAAAGCATTTATCAGAACTACTGTAAAAGCAAAAACCAAACAACATGCGTATTATGAAGTGCAGAAGCAACGAGGCAGTACATTTCAGACGATGCCAAAGAAACTGAAAGAAAAGGAAAGTCATTAAGAGGAAGAGAATGGATTTGGAAATAGTTTTCCTAAAAACATACTCACCCTCACGCCAATTCAAAGCCAGACGGTTTCTATCTTCCAAGGAACACAAAAGGAGAATTAGAGCAGATTTTTTCCCCTCTTTTCCATACAAAAACAACCATAGAGTGACTGTACGTAAGTATCAAATTAGTCTATACATCACTTGCACTATATTCCAAGTTTTTAAAAAATTCTACAAAAGCTTAGGGACAATCCAAATGATTTATTATTAAAATATTAAATGAATTATTAGTAAAATATGACTAGTTATGAATAGAATTTATCAGTTCTCAAACGTCATTTATATCCAGTATTTCAATTAGTGCAAAATAGTTATTTTTGTATTATTTGATATTGGTTTTTATTAATATTTTAAGGTTTTTATATTTATGCTTTAATTTAGTTATATATATATTCTTTTGTAATTGTATGTGCCTCTGTAAATTATTTTTGTTTTGTTTTACATATTATCATAATTTTTGTAAAAAAAAAAAAATCCCCAGTTAATTATTGTATTGCTTTAATATAAACTAAATAAAAAATTAAATAGTTGCTTTGACAAACTAATTGTAATAAATTAACACATTTTTAATCTCATATTCATAATTTAGATTTTATTTCAGCTTTATTTCAACTAAAAAAAAATATTTAATAGTTTTATTTTTAATAGACATTTGTAACCCTGAACTTGGTGTAATAAACCATCTTTCGGTTTGGAGTGACATGAGGGTGAATAAATGATGACAGGATTTTAATTTCATAAACCCCGCGAAGAGAGCAGGCGGGCTTCAGAAAGACAGTAATGAAAAGAAAGGGGAACTCAGGAGACGTGTGTGTGTGTGTGTGTGTGTGTGTGTGTGTGTGTGTGTGTGTGTGTGTGAGGTTGCCACTGCTCTGTGCTGTGGATGTGTTGGTCTTATTTGGAGTCAGAGACTCTCTGGTTGTTTACCCAGCGGGTCAGAGCCGCCCGCTACACCGCCTGCCACCGCGAGGAACTCATCAACACATATCTGCTTCAGCCTGATACACACACACACACACACACACACACACACACACACACTCTAAATCACAAGATTCGTCTCAAACAAACACTCAGCTCATAAAGAGTGGCAGCTACTAACTCTCTCTCACTCTTAGATACACATAAGGTCAGGCAATATAGCTAATGTTTAATGTGTACATTACTTTCAACCAAACAGCCATTGAGGCAAAACAGATATGAAATGGTTAATACAAGCAGAAATATTGTTAGAAAAAGGAAATACAATGAATGCATTTTAAGTTGCTTGGCATAATAGTGTTTGCCTAATGCATGAATGTAAAAAAATATAACACATTTTTTTTAAAGGGCAAGCAATTTCAAGTTCATTGCAATAATTACAATGTTGAATAATTGTATATTTCGAGCAAGCGATCTCAAACAAACTCTGATTATTGTTCATATATATCACTGATTCCTAGACACTGTCCAGGATTTGCCCACAATGCACTGTGCCCTCGAGATAGCATGCACTTTTGATTCCCAAACACCATGAAAAATCAGTATTAGTTATCTGAGATACTATTTTAATCTGTTACACTTTTATTTTTAAGTGTTTTATTGTATTATTATTTTTGTATCAGCGGCTCAAACTGCCCACAGATACGAGTTCGCAAGCCTCAGCCCGCTCTGCTCTCCACTTGTTGAAAAGAAACAGGCAGCGAGTGCAAATAATCGGGCCGTTTGGCCTGTGATACACCAGACTCAAGGCTAAACTCCAGAGTCAATGACAGCAAACAACAAGGACACACTCGAGCACCGCTGAACAAAAACAGATCACTGAAGAGCTGAAACAACTCCGAAATAAAAGAGAAATTAAGCACTTCACCTTAAATGTGTCTCATATCTGGCAAAAGTTGCCTTTCTGAACAAAATGAAGACAAAAAAGGCCTCAAAGAGTGAATAAATGTAAATTACATCAAATAGATAGCATACAAATACACACACTAAGCCTGTACTGATGTCAATAAGGATTGAAGACAGCTTAAACAATGCTTAAAAGCAATCAGTACTTTTAAAATAAATTCATTATAAATTGTAAATAAATATTAATGAATGTATAAATAATATAAAAGGAAAATTACACACAATAAAAAATTTAATATTTCAATACAATGTTATAGTTATAAAATTGAATCAAATTTAAATATATATATATATTTTTAACTAAATTAAATATATTAAACTACACATATATAAACAATAAACATAATTTATATTAAAAGAATAAAAATTATTTTAATATATTTATACATGTTAGAATGTACAATAAAAAGAATTATAATAAATAATTAATAAGAATTCAATTACATATATAAATACAAATAAAAAATGTAATTAAACATTTAACAATTAATTTTAGTATATTAATATTAAACAATAGATTCTTATGATCGCTAATTTATTAAAATAATATAATATTATATTACACACAAATTTCAATTATTTTACATTTTATTATATTGCGCAAATTATACATACATGCACACACACACACACACACATATATATATATATATATATATATATATATACACAACCCTAGAACTTAAAACTTTTATTATTTTATTTTTTTGTATTTTTTTACAATAACAGAAAGTAAATAGGGTCAGATAGTGTTTGATCCCATTAAAGTTTTTACCTCTGCTGTTTTTAATATTCCTTCTGCTTCATTCTTCGGCTGTTTTTAGTGGCGTTTTCTTTGGCTGCCTCGGTTGAACCTTCTGCAAAGAGGAGAAAGAAAGAGAAAAGCTAATGAAAAGGACTGACAAATGAACCGCTCCCTCCTGAGTTCAGAGAGAAGACTGCAGCTTTCTGAAGATGCAAGAGTGACCGTCTGCTAGTCAACACAAGAGCCTATCGATACGCTGTTTCCATACAGTTTTTCAGTCGTGATCAAGTGTAATGAGGGCAAGCATTAATGTTAAAAACAAAGAGATCACTTTTGACCTGAATGGCACACCAAAATATTGCTTAACAGGACACTGAGCTCTTGTTACAACTTGTGTTCTTGTTTTAACATGCAATTTCCGCTAGTATATCTCAAACACAACAGTAACAAGTAATCATAATTATTTTGTGTTATCCAGAATCGTTTTAGAAAGCAAAATAAACAAGCGTCCAGTGTTTTTGAAATGTTCACCGAAATGCAATTTTCGCTAGTTTAATGCACACGACTGTTGCGCTAAAATGCTATATTGTGTCGTATTATGAACTACTGACACATTTTGTAACAAAAAAGTCAAATTTTCTCTAGTTTATTGCAAACACAAGAGTAAACTCTGAGGTCCTGTTGCGCTTCAATTCATACTTCTTGTATTGTATTAGGAATCGCAAAAATATTTCAGGTTAACGAATTGGAATGTTTTGCTAATTTATCGCAAACAAGACTTTGAGCTCCGGTTGCACTACAAAACATCCTTGTGACGTATTATGAATTGCAGACACAATTTTAACACAAAACAAACACAAAATGAAGTGTCATCGCTTTCTAACTTTCGTTAATTTATCGCAAACACAACAGTAACATAACTTTGAACTCCTGTTGCGATGTAATGCATAACTGTGCTATACTATGACAGCAGACACATTACAGAACGTGGACACACACACAAAAACAAGCATCCTCGCATTATTAAACAAAATGCGATTTTTGCTAGTTTATTGCGAACAAAACAGTAACAAAATTTCGAGATCCTGTTGCACTGCTATGCATATTTTTGTCGTATCATAAATTATAAACTCATTTTAGAAAGCAAAAATACCAAATCACACGTCCAATGTTTTAAAATGTACAACGAAATGCCACTTTAGCTAATTTATCACAAAAACACAACAGTAACGAAACTTTGAGATCCTGTTGCAATGCAATGAATATTTGTGTCGTACAATAAATTGCAGACTCATTCTAGAAAGCAAAAACACCAAATCACACGTCCAATGTTTTAAAACGTACAACGAAATGGCATTTTCACTAATTTATCACTAAAACACAACGGTAACGAAACTTTGAGATCCTGTTGCAATGCAATGCATATTTGTGTCGTACAATAAATTGCAAACTTATTTTAGAAAGCAAAAACACCAAATCACACGTCCAATGTTTTAAAACGTACAACGAAATGGCATTTTCACTAATTTATTTAAAAAAAAAACTCAACAGTAACAAACTTTGAGATCCTGTTGCAATGCAATGCATATTTGTGTTGTACAATAAATCGCAGACTCATTTTAGAAAGCAAAAACACCAAATAACACGTCCAATGTTTTAAAACGTACAACGAAATGCCATTTTTGCTAATTTATTTTACAAAAACAAAACAGTAATTAAACTTTGAGATCCTGTTGCAATGCAATGCATATTTGTGTCGTACAATAAATTGCAGACTCGTTTTAAAACACATAAACACACAATATCAAGCATCTTCTTTTAAAAATGTCAACAAATTTCTAAGTTCGCTGATTTATTGCTTACGCAACACTGACGAAACTTTGAATTCCTACTGTGCTACATGCATAATTGTGTTATATTATGACTTACACATTACAGAATGCAAAAACACAAAGCCAAGAGTCCTCACCTTAAATATCAAAAATAATTCTGTTTGCTACTTTATCGCTAATACGTCATTTTCACACTCGTGTTGCATTGTCAGAAACAAGCTCTGGCAAGTTTTTTCATCCTCTATCTATCAGAACATGCCAATCTCGCTTTGCCCGTAGACAAGCCTCAGCCTCCTCCGGGACATGGTTTCCATGACAACCAGCCAGCAGGTGAACATGATTCCTTGCCCTGGCGGGACGCTTTAATTCGAGACTACCCAATCATAACCGCTGAGTGCTGCGAGAGGTCCCACAAGGCCTTAGGGCAGGGAGGGTGAGCTCTGGCTCCCAAAACAAGCCAGTGCCTGTGCTGGGAATTTGTTTAATGTACGACATTTATTCGCCGCACACATGCTGCTTTGCTACCGCTCCCTCGCAGCAGACGCTCCCTCCATCAGATGCTTCATTATTCAGGCTGAATATAGCATAGCTGTGAGCTAACGCTAGTGCTAGCCCGCCAGGGGACATGACAATACATTAGCCTCCGTGTGAAGAGAAGACGGGGGCTGTGATGTATCGTAGCATCCGAGTGGGTCGTGCACTTGAGCGAACGCTAATAAGAGTCTAAACGTAGCCGTTTTCTAGGGGCCCCTCTAAAACACTGGCATGGGAAACGTTCACCGCGGTGACAGATGGCTGAGCATCATGGTGCAGGGTAAATCGGGAGATGGTGGAAGCGTGATGAAAAACAGTAAAACAGAAAATCGGAGTGCAGGAAGAGAGCGGCGCACGCTTTCAGAAGCACATGCGTGACGGGAAGAGAGCGGGGTTCTCCCTCAAGCAGGATTAAAGACATTAATTCAGTAGCACTTCACTTGAAGACTGTATATATCATGCAATATAACACTGAAACCTGTTATGCTTTAATGAATGATTGCAAGCTAATACAAGTATATTAAAGCTAATAAGGAAGCTGCCAATAATAATTATAATTATAATGCATTTGAATTATTAAAAAAATGATGAACTGAAAGGTTTTGCACTCTACATTTACAGGCCAATTTAAACGAAAAATGTAAAAAAAAAATTAAAATAAAATATTTAGATTAGCTGTGTTAAAATGCTAATTGTTTAAAAATATTAATAAAATATAATATTAATATACTACATAAATAACATGTAACATTAATACCATTCATATGTTGTTATTATTAATAATAATTATTAAATATTTGTAATTAATTTATAAATCAATAGATGTTTTGTAAAAATAATTGTACAGCTAGATTGTAAACATCTTTTTATTAAATGAATAATAAAAGTAAATAAATGATTGTAAGCTAATTAAATAAAAATTAAATAAAAATAAATAAATAATTTGTATACGAATAATTTATTAAAAAACATTAATAATTATACAAATATTTAAGTATAGAATTTAATAAAATTTGTATAAAAATAAATAAATAATTATGAGAGATTGCATTGCAACACATTTTCATTAAAGTTAAAAAAACTTAAAACTTAAAGTAGTGTCTAGAAGATAATCTTTTCATTACTGTAATACAATAATAAGAATTTTCTTTTCTTGCATTACATTTTTGCATGTAAAATATGCTTTTAAACAAAAAATATCATAGAAAAATAATAGTAATAATAATAGTTAACTATTTATTTGGTTATTTTATTGCTATTAATAGTAGTATTATGCATTATGTGTATGCATGAAGTGAAATACTAACATGAGTCTGTATCTGTAATTGTGACTTCAGTGTTTTTAACAGTGTTTTCAGCAGTGAAGCGTTTGCATGCTCGAGAGCGGCTCAGATGGATGTGAAAGCAGATCTGCAGTAAGCACGGGTGACACTGGGAGTGTTGTGATGACCGCATCGAGCTGAAGACCCAGAGGTCACTGCACAATGAAGCGCAAATTGACTCATTTACCGAATAAATAGATCCGTGCACCAAAGTCGAGTCGAGGCGAGTGTGTTTTCATTGGCACTTCTGGGAATGTTTGCATGACACTGTCATGGAGCTCCTGCTAAAGAACACAGAAAAATTCCCCAAAACTGTTCCTCATATACAGCAATGACATTAATGAGGATGTCTGCCAAAGTTAATGTTTCTCCATATACCACAGTCATCCCACAAACTGCTCAAATTTACCAAGATACTAACACCTGAAATCAAAAGTCAGGGATCTTAGTATGAACTCAAACATTTCTCAAACAATCTCAGCTATAATTTTACATTTGTGTTTGTTTCCCTAAACTAATAAGACTTCATTTCACATGAACAGGTCAAATTAACCACAAAACAACTTACTATATAAATATTTTAATATTTAATTATTTTTTTTAAAATACATACTAAATATGTACGCATATTAATTTACTATAAAATGTATAATACAATCAATTAATATATATATTAAATATTACAATGAATTATATTAATTATTACAATTAATGTAATTCATACATTACTATTGGGCCAATAAAACAAGTAAATAAATATTAATGCATTTTGATAAAATACATACTAAATATTTAAACATGTTAATATAAAATAATATTAATGTATTATATAAATATTAAGCAATTTATAAATAATATATTCATATTAAATACTACAATTGTTAAAATAATTAATGTATAACACATTAATTACATATTAGTAATAGTAGTAGTAGGCAAATTTAACCAGTAACTAACTAAATATATTTTAAACATTATTAATAAAATATAATAATACAAATATTATTAAATATTACAATTAATATATAACACACAATTATTATTATCAGGTCTATTTAACTGATTACTTAAATATTTTTATTAATAATTTTTGTTCAAATAAATACCAAATATATAAATATAAGGATATATTAAATAATGTCTTATTTATTAAATAATATAATAAATAATTAAAATTATTACAGTCAAGATTTAACATTAATGAAATTATTATAATTATTGCTATTACATAAAGTATAATTTACTGTACATGAATTTGGAGTTAATTTAAATTAGTATTTTAAAATAATGGCCTTGCCAAACTCTGGTGATCTCTAGTGTGACCAAACATCGAAATTTGACAGATTCACCCCTTCATTTCAAGCTGTTTCTTTTTCTCTGGGAATAAATCTCTCCATCCCGACTTGAGCTTTATTAGCGAGCCTGTTTTGGCCAGATAAGTGTGACTGCTCTCCACTAAAAATAGCCATCTTTTTCCACAACTACAAAATAATAATTACAGCACAGTCTGCCAGTTGTTGTTGTTGTGGATCTGGACGACTGTATCAGACAGCTGTAGCTCAATAACTCCAGTCCAAATGAGCAGATCTTAAGCACGCCGCGACCCCAGACATGCAAACTAATGAGCCGACTCATTAGCAAGCTCTAAAAGTTTTTTTAATCAGAGTAATCTCATTGCCCTTGACATGGCGACATTGGGAAGAGCTCTCGGCCGCAGATGCGTTGCAGCCGGAGGAACGGACACATCAGATTAATTACGATAAATCAGTCGTTCCACACCTGTTTACAGCCAACGACTCATCGCTCATGTCCGGAGAGCCTGGAAAAACACAGCTGCTTTCACCCCATCTTATTTCATATGGGAGTTTATTTAACCACGGCCTCTTTTATGTGCCAAGAGTTCGTTTTTTGGGTAAAAGTAACAGATTACATTGTTAAAAATGCATTGATGAAAAAAGATTTATGTAATTTTTTATGCAATATGTTCCTCAGATGTGACATAATTTCTACAACAACCAACAATTTTGTCACCAAAGAAAGTTTTTATAAAAAGTTGTTTTTGTTTAATAATGAAACAAGAGCTTGAAATGAGACATGAGATGAAAATATGTGAAGAAGACCAAGAAAAATATATGTAATTATCAAGTGATTTCAGCCAATAATGTTAAAATGTTATTGAATTGTGTATTTGGATACAAAAACGCAACTTAATGCTATTGTGTTTAAAAACATTTCACAAAACTAATCTGCAGTTGAAATGACTCCCAATTTTCTTAAGTAATATTAAAAAAAAAAACAAGAAAACAAACCAATTAAATGCAAAAAATAAAAATTTGTAAAGTACATTATGAGAGTATTTGTTGTAACTTAAATCTAAATTTAAATTAAATGTCAATTTAATTTACATTTTGTCTTAACAGTATAATTTATCATTACTGTATTACAGTTAGAAAGATTTTTGCATTAAATAGAATTTGTGGGTAAAATGTGCATGTTGGGAGAAGTATAATATTAATAATAATACAAATAATTTGTAATTATTTAATATTTTAAATAATAATAAATTTAACAATTAATAATAATTGTATAGACAGGCTATAGACAGGCCAAGCATATCCACAAACTCATTGAAAATAACCAAAACAAGGTTTTTATTTAGCACAGTGTCTAGATTAACAAATAACCACACACCACCAGATCTAAATATTCCCTCACAGTTTAATAGGAATGACTTTATGAATCTCTTATCTGATAAAAACATCAGAAATACAATAGATTCTACAGCATCTAATACTTCAGTTTCATCCATCGCACCCAAAGATAAACTGCAGTGCTTTACAACTATAGGACAGGAAGAGCTAAATAAACGTATCACTGTATCTAAACCAACAACATGTTTATTAGATCCTGTACCCACTAAATTACTAAAAGAGCTGTTACCTGTAGCCGAAGAATCGCTTCTCAATATCATTAACTCGTCGTTATCTTTAGGTCACGTCCCAAAACCATTCAAGCTGGCGGTTATCAAGCCTCTTATTAAGAAACCAAAACTAGATCCTAGTGTACTGGCAAATTATAGGCCTATTTCAAATCTTCCATTTATGTCTAAAATTTTTGACAAATTAGTCTGCTCAACTATGCTCCTTCCTGCAAAAAAAAAAGATCTGTACGAAGAATTTGAGTCAGGTTTCAGGCCCCACCATAGCACAGAAACTGCACTTGTTAAAATTACAAATGTGTCAGACCAAGGCTGCACCTCATAATAAGTTTTACTTGATCTTAGTGCTGCGTTAGACACTATAGATCATGAAATACTAATAGATCGATTAAAAAACTATACAGGTATTTCAAGGGCAGGCTCTAAGATGGTTTAGATTCTACCTGTCTGATTGCTAAAACTTTATTTAAATGGGGAGTCATCTCGTTTATCACTAGTAAAATATTTAGTGCCACAAGGATCCGTCCTAGGTCCTCTGCTATTATCAGTATACATGTTGCCCCTTGGTAATATTATTAGAAAATACAGGATTAGTTTCCACATTTATGCTGATGATACTCAACAATATATATCAACGAAACCAGATGAAACTTCAAAATCATCTAAACTAACAGTGTGTGTTAAAAATATAAAAGATTGGATGACCAATAATCTTCTTCTACTGAATTCGGATAAGACAGTGATATTACTTATTGGACCAAAAACAGAATCTCTTGGTTTACAATTTGTAACTAGACGGATGTCCTGTTACTTCCTCTACAGTCAAAAATCTGGGTGTTATATTAGACAGCAACTTGTTATAATATTTCATATAAAAAAAATATTTCCCATGTTACAAAAACAGCATTCTTCCATCTTAGAAACATTGCCAAGCTACGAAACATGTTACCTGTTTCTGATGCAGAAAAGCTAGTTCATGCATTCATGACCTCTAGACTGGACTATTGTAATGCACTTCTAGGTGGTTGTCCTGCTTCATCAATAAACAAGCTACAGGTAGTCCAAAATGCAGCAGCTAGAGTCCTTACGAGGTCAAGAAAATATGATCATATTACCCCAATTTTACATTCTCTGCACTGGCTACCTATTAAGTTCTGTATCAGTTACAAATTATTATTACTTACCTATAAGGCCCTAAATGGTTTAGCTCCTGCGTACCTAACTAGCCTTCTACCACGCTACAACCCATCACGCACCCTAAGGTCACAAAACGCTGGACTTTTGGTAGTTCCTAGGATAGCAAAGTCCACTAAAGGAGGTAGAGCTTTTTTTGCATTTGGCTTCCAAACTCTGGAATAGCCTTCCTGATAATTTTCGGGGTTCACACTCTGTTTAATTCTAGACTAAAGACACATCTCTTTGGTCAAGCATTCAAATAATGCATCTCATAATCTTATACTGCAGTTATATCTGATCAAGTGCACATTCTTATTCTTTAGTTTGGGTTACAAAAATCAATTTTTCTTGATTGGAACAGCAACTACGCTAATTATGTCTCTATTTGTTACTCTGTTCCTGCAGTCTGGATCCAGAACACCTGAGAAGAGATGATGCAAACCCCTCAGAGGACCCCAGATAATGCCAACCCTGAAACAACAAACAGAACTAACAAATTTTGCTATAAGTTGGATTGCATCATATAATAATTGCTGTAAAGGGTGTCCATCTGTTTGATTATTCTTTAATTTATTTATTTTTCTGTACATTTCTGGGACATTCTGTACATTAACTGTCAGATAAGCTACTAAATATCGTAGAAATTAAATTTTCTGTAAAGCTACTTTGCAACCATTTGTATTGTGAAATGCGCTATACAAATTAAAAAAAATCATTTTTTCTAATGTTCACATCAATTGGTCCCGATTGTAAAATTGTGATGGTGTAATTTCCAGTCAAGATGTGTTTTTTAAAAATTATGCAAAAACTATAAAAACACGAATTAATTTTGTCTTTTTAGGAAACACAACATACTTGCAATGAAATTATCCTAAACAAGACAAATAAGAGATGCCACTGTGTTCCACAACTGTCATTCAATCAAAATCAATACATAACTGAAATGATACTGTGGTGGAAAAGAAATGCTTAACATTGTTAGTGGACAAATGAAATAAGATAAGATACTGAGGGAAAATTCCACTTTAGGGAAGTTTACATGAATATACATGACGCACATAATCTGTGTTTATCCCGCGCTAGTGGAGAAGGCGGGACAGAAAAATAATTTAGTTTATTATTATTACTCGATCCTACTGGCGGATTTGTGGCACGGAACTCCAGGTTGCCTTTGACCTCGCGAACGCCGGACCAGATCCGGATCATTGCGCTAATCCACACTCATTAGAAATGAGCAGTGTGATGCCCCGCGCCCCGCCGTCCTCAGACAGCGGCTTTGATGGCGAATGTAATATTACCGCGGATCAAACCCCCTGTAAATAACCACGCGGGAGCCACGGGAACATAATGATGATTGCAGTGACAACATCTGCATTCTCTCTGGAAGAGGGACCGTTTGAGGGGATCTGGAGGCTTTTATCGGTTACAGCGGCGCACGCTCGAGCTAAAAACCGTTATTATTTGAAACCGCTGCCTCGCGCGCTCTCTTTTCCCGCTCACGGGGCGCGACACTTTATCAGATCTTTTGGAGGAGATTTTTGAGGCAAATAACACGGTGAAAGAGAGCGTGGTGCGAGGATAAAACCGTCTGCTGTTCCCAGAAAGACACATTTTCAGTCAGGAAGTACACAGAACTAGCAGGTTAGGATTCAATCAGGAAATTGGAAGATTTTTTTAAGGAAATGGGAAGGGGGAAACTATGCTGAATACTAATGAGCTAACTTTCTGAATTGCAATAAAAGTAGGCAGAGAAAATAGTGTTAAAATGTCATGAAAATGTCAATATTATATATATATATATATATATATATATCTGATATAATCTGATTGGTGAACAATCAGACTATTCCCTTGAATATTTTTAATATTAATATTTTTTTAAATATCTTAATGTACTAAAATTAAAACTAAAAGTACAATAAAAATGTATAGAACATATATAGATATTAAAATACATACAAATGGCAAAAACACAATAAAATTACTAAAACTTTAAAACTAAAATGTAAACTGAAAATATAAAAACTTGATTTACTAGATGCCTAAAATTAAAATAAATGTAAAAAAATACAGACATTTAATAATACAAAAGGAAATAACATTACTAAAACTAAAATAAAATATATTAAAATATTAAATGTTAAATAAATCTTAAATAAAATATATGAAAAATATAAAAACTATAATAGTATCTCAACCTTACATACATTGACTAAAAGCCACAAAACTGTAAATAAATAAATAAAAACTTTTTCCTAATAAGTTTGATTTTAAGGTCATTTTTGGGCGTTCTCTGGTTCTGTTGGGCCACTTGAATTCAAATCCACGTTAAGCGAAACCAGTTGAGATCTACTGATCTACATCTCAATCAACTCAAGCTCCCAATCTCTAAGGACTTTGGAAAGGTGCATCGGTATGCTTCCGTAAGGCACCGAAATAACTTGTCGGCCTCCTTAAATAAATTACCACCAAGTGATCCTCCTCAGATGTGATCTTTGTTCCTGTGGAAATTAAAAATTTAGAGGCATTTAGTGAAGGTGCCCAGAGTAAGCGGCTCTGAAGGCCGGATATAATCAGCCAATGTGAGTAATGGTGAGAGTTACTCCATCCTCAGACGCCAGGTATGAATCTACCTCAGCTCTAATTGATTTATACACCGCTGCTTTATTGCCAGATTCCTCTCAGCTTCCAGTATGAACAGCAAACAAATAGAGCCATTACTTACTCAGAAAGTGCCTAACAAAGCGGTGCGGCTAACTCTCAAAGTAGGACAGCCTGAAGAGGACTAGCTTTCGGTTCAAAGTGTGAACGTAGAGTGTTTTCTCTCTGATCGTGTTTGACAGGCCGTTGAGGCCCAACTACAAAGCCAACACAGAACGAGTCTGGAACGAATGACACGACTGTAAGACAGGCAAAGAGACGTGGAAACAAACCCGCAGATACCCAGAATCCCATTTGAAGATTTGTATCCATCACTGTTTACTCTCAACATGTACTTAAATGGCACGAAGGAAAGTGGAAGGAAAAACCACTTAAAATGGGAGAGCGAGGAAACAGCGATCATCACCGTAACCAGAATGCAATTCAACCAAATTCAATTTCTGTCTGATTTAAAGCGAGTACAGCGAACGTGTAAAACAAGGTTTTTATGGGAATTGATCCTCACTTTCCCTGCTGCGCTTATTTGTATTCCAGCGTAGCGACTAGCATTGCCGCTAAGAGCCTCACTCTGTCATGAGTTGGACTGAAGGGTACGGGACTGTCTGACACTCAATTCCATTTGTAACACACTATTGTTTCTTCTTGAAAATAAATCACATATCAGGCTGTTACTGTATCATGGGTGAGGATGGGAATCAGAAATTATTTCACAAAGTACTTACACATATAAATATACACATACTCTACTAGACAAAATACAAATTATTGTTTAGCAAAATAAAAAATAAACAAACAAACTTATATGTAAATTAAAATGATTAAATCCCAATAATTAACTTTTTAAATAAAAATATAAAAAGTAAAAATACATTTTTAAAGTTTAATATTTTGAATAAAAGTAATCACTTTTATTAAAATGGTTGTTTTAATGTTAATATTTAATATTAATAAATTATGAAATATTAATATTTAATCATACTCCAATAAGAACTGAGGTAAAGACTGTTTTGAGGCATTTTTTTATTGATTCACTCATAATTGTTTGTACTTTCATTATAACATTTTAAATGTAACAATGTTTTTATACTTAAGAATCATAAAAATGATTAAACATTAAAATTATTAACATTTTATATAAAAAACAAAAAGTATATTTAAAGTTAGGACCTTATAAAACATTAAAATATTTTTTGTATTAAAAAGTAAAAGTACATTTTTGTATTTAATAATATTTACATTTAATATTTATATATTAAAATCGGTTAATTTATTTGTAAATCCAATTAGGCTTACACAATATGACAGAGAACGTTTTTTTTATCATCATTTAACAACGCCTAGCATTTTCTCTCTTCACATTTAATCCAAAAGGCAAGCTCACAACTAAGCTAAAGCATTTAAGAACCGCTAACGCAAACCGAATGTCCTGAAAATCATTTATCAGTGGTGTTTTTAAATAAATTATCTGAATAAGCACCAATTCTTGAACTGGCGTGTATAAAAGCCACCATTTGCATAAAACTCAAACAGCGAATTTCATCTACTCTGTTAGCGTCACCTCAACTCCATTCATGACAACACTACTGCCCTTTTTAAAGAATCAAGCTCTGATACATCAACAGCACTCATCAGAAACTCAGCTACACGTCATCAGCGAGCTAAACGGATGCTATCAGCTTCACATCTCTCAGATAAACCAAATGCACTGGGGTTTTGTGGCTTGGCATCAAACCCGGGGTCCCGGCGGCTCCCTGAAGGAGGTGTCCTGCTCCTACAGGGGGCCTCAGGCACGGATAAGAGGATTATACTCCTATTATCTTCCCCGGGAGGTCATTCGAGCGGCCTCTGCTCCAGTGTGTAACAGGGCAGGACCTTGCCCTCAGCAACAACACCATAATGGACGGATTCAGCCACCGATGGGAAACCTGGCAAAATGGGGTCGAAAGAAAACACGCTTTAGCCTTGGAAAACCGCCATCCAACCACAGCTAGCATGTACTTTCAGCCTGCAAAAGCAATTTTTCAACAGTTATTGATTTTACGGCATGTTCAATTCACACGGTTGGAGCTGAAAGTCATTTCCTGTCAGCGCGTGGATCGGCGAGGGTGGCTTCGCTTGACGTTTACAAGCAAACGCAATGGAGTTCAACAGGTCTACAATGACTGGAGATAGTTAACGATGTGGACGTCAAACTACTAAACTTAAATATCACGTGGCTAGCAATTCTAGAGGCGCTAGTAGCAACGAAGTTTGATAATGCTAACTAGCTAATGTAGCCAGTTACACACACAAAATTACTTTGTAAGAAACCAATCATACGATTTTAATATTTATGAATCTTTAATATTGGACAGGACGTGTATGAAGAGAAACACGACATCAACCAATAAACGAGGCCGAAATGATTCAGACTGACACGAAACAATGCAGGTTTTAAGATGAAGATCCAACAAAAGTGCCTCCTGTGTGGCCAGAGGTGGTTTTTCTTTCCTTCTGAGATGTTTTCTTCACAAATTTCTTTGGATATTTGACCCTGTAACACACACAGAGGACCGGGTCCCCGGGGACACAGAGGCAATCTGCTGAGACGAAGGGCCCGAGCAATGAAAAAGCCTGTGATTGCGTTCGACCGCGTCTTAAAAAGATGTCATACATCACACGGCGCAGCAGATAAAACGGTGTCCCGCACGAGTTAATCAGCCGAGTGCTTGCGCCGACACACAAACATTTGTCTCAATCTCACGCAGAAGCTCCCTGCCGCCTCGCCCATTAAAACACACAACTGTAAATAACTTTAAATAACACCACAACAAAGAAAAATGACGCATGCAAACGAACTGACCTTGAGGTCCTGTGAACTCGTTCACG
Organism: Carassius carassius; assembly: GCF_963082965.1. Classification (NCBI taxonomy): domain Eukaryota; kingdom Metazoa; phylum Chordata; class Actinopteri; order Cypriniformes; family Cyprinidae; genus Carassius; species Carassius carassius. The sequence continues at coordinate 1,570,283 of NC_081802.1, forward strand.
GCTAAATTACAACTACAAACAGCCTCAAATTAACTAAATTAAACAATCGATCTCCAATCTCAACACAAAAGCAATATCTAACTCACTGCTTTTACCATTTCTGCAGTATACAGCATGTATACAATGATTAGTATTGGCAAATTTATATTTTTCTTGTTTAAAGCTTAAAACCTAACTACACTTTATTAGATTTATGTTTAATTTCCAATAAGGAAAGACTTATTTCAAGATATATTCTTGTTTTGAAACCTGTATGACTGAGTTTATTCTGTAATACACAAAATTGGGTGTTTTGAAGAATTTTCAAGCAGTTTTTTTTCAGTAAAATAAAGTCATAAAAGTCTTAAAAATTATCAAGAGTTTTTTGCTAAAACCAATAACAAATTATAATAAAAATAATATTCTAATGGGGGTATTTTAGTCTTTCTATTCCAGGTTTTCTGCCTCAAAATTTCATGTTGAATTCAATGTTACTTTTGCTGTTTCTTTGTAATTATATGTGAAATTGACTAGCAATTTTGGAGTTACAACACTTTCAACACTAGTGCAGGAGCAGACAGCAAACCCTTGACAAAAACCACACATCTGGTGTATTTTTCTCCAAGGAAACCCATCAGCGCTCTGGTGACATGGAGGACTGTGTATCAGCTCACAAGAGCATGATGGGAGATACCGGTGAATTATATTCTGTCAATATGGAGACACAATAGATCTCATGACCTCTCGTCCGTCCCTCGCTCGGAGTCTTCTCTGTGTATCGAGAAACTCAATCACTCTTCATTCATCCTTCACCTCCATCTGAAGAGGCCAGTCTCTTTAAAACACCACAGTTCATGTCTTAATATACAGGAAAAGAACAACCGATTGTGTCCTTGATGAGATCTGTACTGAACAGAACTTTTTTCCGTTTTAGCAAATAGTAGTTATTTAGTGTACTTTTTTCTTCCAAATTGACATCTAATATGCTACGATCACCCTGTAAATATGATTTTTACACAAAATTAACACAACCCACGTGGTTTCTTTTGTAAAGCACAAAATGAAATGTTTTGCAGAATGTTCAAGCTGCTCTTTTCTGTAAAATTAAATGCATGTGGTTGAGCAAAAAACAAACAAAAAAACTCCCAAGAACATTTTTTTTAATCATTTTTTGAGCTCAGAAATGTCCATCCATAAACTAATTTAAATGAATTGAATATTCATTAAAACATTGTTTATAAAGGATGTATGTATATATATATATATATATATATATATATATATATATATATATATATATATATATATATATATATATATATAACAATCAAATTAAAAATTTTAACTTGTAAATTAAAAATTCTACTTTTGGTAATTTAATGCTTACATACCTATGCTTTTTGAAAAATAAAAATATTAAAATAATTTGAAATTAATCAAATATTAATTAAAAACAAAGTTTATTAATTAATAAACATTATTAAAATGACAATAAAAAGTATTTCAAATAATGGATGACAAACAGATAGACAATCTGACTATAAATCCATTTAATATATTGTTTAATTCTAAATAATTATATACCTATATTTTATTGAATGTGTGTGTGTGTGTGTGTGTGTTTAAAGATTATTTAAAATATTATTTAAAAAAATACAGAATACTTGGTTTAGGTAATTTTATGCTTATTAGACTTTGTAAACAAAATGTAAATCAGTTTTTTTGGGAATTAACTATAGATCCAAAATCAATTTAAGTTGCTCCGTTAAGAGTTAGACTGTAAACAACAATTTACCACTACACAATTTGTCCACTACATTTACATTACACTAGACAGAGTTCTCAAAACCGGGGAAAGCAGAGGCCAAGATGCCCAAAGGCTCAGCTTAGGAAATGTTCTCCTCTATGAACAGGCCACATTATACTTTCTCTGAATTATTAATTAGCAGACAACAAGGAGTCACTGGGAATTAGGTCGACACCCGCTCTCTCTCGACTCTGGTCAAAAGGGTGTGAAATAGCCCTCCTTCATGAATAGCTCATCTTAAATGTTTACTAACATTAGCCAGAGGTGGAAAGTAACGAATTACATTTACTCGCGTTACTGTAATTGAGTAGCTTTTTTGTGTACTAATACTTTTTAAAGTAATTTTTTTAATCTGTAATTTTACTTTTACTTAAGTATATTTTGTTTGAAGTATTGTACTTCGCTACATTTTAAAACTCATTAATTACTGAGTAAAAAAATAAAAATAAAAAAAATAAACCGCTCCCTGGAAACTACGTCAGTAAATGGGCAGGAGGGCAAACCGGCGCTAAAATCACAAGAAAGATGCAGACGGACAAAACAGGCGTTAGTGGTGCAGACACCGCTGAAAGCGAAACCCCGTCATATTCTGAAGTTGAACTCGAAGGAAATGAAGTGAACCCCTGGTCATATGTATGCTCTATTATGCTGTGTATGCTGTGCTTGCCTAGGAAGACCAAACTAGCAGCTTATAAAATCTCGACAAGACATCAACCCTTCGCAAGAATGTAGAGGTAAGCTAAATAATTGCATCGTTGCATTGGTGGTTAAAATGAAGCTTTGACATTTTAGCAAGAGGTTTTCCACAAATTAGCTAAAAAGACAGTGGTGAGGAGTGTGCTATTTTTGTTTTAATGATGTGCGCGCGCATTTATAGTGCGTTCTTTCACTGTGTGATTCAGTCTCCTAAAATGCATTTAGAATGATCACAAAATTGAAGATATAGGGGCAGAAAATTCACATATTTATATAATTTCATATATTAAATCAAAATCACACAAAGAATGCCATCTTTTCCTCCAAAAATCATCATGAATATATACATACATATATATAACAGTTCAGTAAACAAGTTAATTAAGAGACTTGCGTTTTAGACACCATATTGCCTTTTTTAGCTCTATTTCTACAACAGAAAATAATTCCAAACACAGCCACCAAAGCACAGTTTTGCGTCTCTGAGCAACATGACAGTGTTTCGTTCCTGAATGAATCAACCGTTTAAATGATTCGGTTCAATCGCAATGACTCACTTATTAACAGTGACTTGCTGACACATACTGGCCATTTTAATTTCACATTTAAAGTATCTTTTGATTTTTTTAAATATTTAATTTCCTATCATTTCAAATGAGTATTCAACATTTTATGTCTTGTATATCAAAACATTATTCATGCATTTGTAACTGCAGGTTAAATGCATTCTTGTCCTGCACTAAACAGTGTAATACATCTAAATGCCACTTCCAATGAATCTTCTGCATTTCCTCTGCATTAAAAGATGAGTTTGTTGATACTGATTTGCCTGGTAACAGCCCAAATGTTTTATTAATCTAAATAACTGATTCCTTTAATTAAAAACAACTAGTTTGAGATTAATAGACCTATCCCAGGGGTATCAAACTCAGTTCCTGGAGGGCCATAGCCCTGCAGAGTTTAGTTCTAACCCTGCTCCAGCACACATATCATGTAGTTTTCAAATAAACCTAAATGATTAGATTAGCTGGATCAGGTGTGTTTAATTAGGGTTAAATCTAAACTGTGCAGGACTGTGGCCCTCCAGGAACTGAGTTTGACACCTTTGGCCTGTCCCATTTTTGACTCCCTCCCACTGTTAAAATGTAACTAAGTAATTTTTACTCTTGAGTAAATTTTAAATGAGCTACTTTTTACTTTTACTTGAGTAGATTTTTAGACTGGTACTTTTACTTGTACTTAAGTAAAATTTCATTAATGTAATGGTACTTTTACTTGAGTAGAATATTTTTGTACTCTTTCCACCTCTGACACTAGCTATAAGAAAATAATGATTTTAAGGGGAAAACAACTTGGAATGGTAAAGTAGTTAGCTACACAAGCTAACAAAAGCATCTAACTGTATGTTATTAGAAAGAACACTTTAAGAGAGAAATAACCTGAAAGGGGTAAGAGTTAGCTAAACTACAAGCTTACAAAAAGCAGCTAATTATTTGCTATTAGCTACTTAAAAAGAAACAATATGTAAAGGTAAGTAGTTAGCTACATAAAAAGCTAACAAAAATCAGCTATGCTTTTCAAAATAATGCAAGGGGGAAACAACCTGAAAAGGGGAAACAGTTAGCTAAACTACAAGCTAACAAAAATCAGCTAACTATGCTAATAGAAAGAATGTTTTTAAGAGAGGTGCTAACTACGAGCTAACAACTATTTTCAATCAGAATGTGAAAAAGTTAACAAGCTAACAAAAGCAGCTAACTATCTGTAATTAGCTATTTAAGAGAAAACAATGTGTAAAAGGGAAGTGGTTGACTACATCAAAAGCTAACTAAAATTAGCTAGTTATATGCTATCTGAATCAATGCAAGAGGGAAACAACCTGAAAAAGGATGTAGTTAGATAATCATAAGCTAACAAAACTATCTGCTATAAGAAGATGTTATTAAGGAGTTAGCTACACAAGGTAACAAAAAGCATCTAATTATATGCTATTACAAAGAATGCTAAGTGGGAAACGCATGAGAAAAAAAGAAAATGCTTTTTTAACCCCTTTATTTTAGCTAAAACAAGGTGTAGTATGTCGCTAGACTACAAGCTTACAAAAAGTAGGCTAACTAGAAGTTTCAAAAAATAATTTTAACTAAAAATTTGAATGATAGTTATGCAACAAAAACCACAGTTCATAAAATAACAAAAATGCATAAAAAGCGGTATTGAAATTAATTCTTGTTTTTCTACAAAAGTGAACGTGTAACAGAATCCAAGCAGTAGAGACTTGTTAGCGCATAGCTGCGTCACTGTTTTTATTTATTTAGCTAGTACTGTTCCCAAAAACTGAAGTAATGTCAAACAAAGACTGTGAAAACATAATTATGGATTTTCAACATGATTGCTTCAACAGTACACCACAAGCTAAGTGCAAAATGCTATGCTAGGCACTTTGCCATAGCATCTCCTTTATCTTTATCAAATCATCTCTCTTGCTCTGATGATGAAGTGCTGAGATCAGGTAAGGCTAGGCAGAATGTTCCAACCCCTCACATCCAACATAACACATCACATCCATCAAAACACAGCAGAAAAGGGGAAAATAATACTCCCGACCCCTTTCCATTAGTTAACAGAAGGCTTCTTTGAAACTGCAGCTTGTGAAGATACAAGCTACTCATCATCTACAGTCAGGTTAGCTTTTTATAAAAATTTGTTAGCTACATTAAAAACTACTACAAAAATCTGCTAGCTACATGGACGATATTTAAAACTAAAATATCTGTGTATGATACGTTGCTATTAATGCCACTTAAAAATGCAGATACATTTAGTTAGTTGTTAATTTTAGCTAATTAGTCCTATATAATGGCAGTGAAGGGGGTTTAGATACAACAGATCTCTATGAAGTTCCAAGGCGTCAAGTTTGGACTGGTTTGCATTGTCTAGTTAGTCCATACTGGAATATTCTGCAACCACACCACCTGGTTCCATAAAGCTTCTTTTCCCATCGACAGCTGTTCAAAAGTAACCAAGCATTCTGACTAATTAGATTTTCTGCCAGCAACATTTTGAAAATTAAAGCAAGATTTTAAATTATTCATCATATTATAGTCGATGTATCACCAGTGACAGATCTCAAATGTGAACCCTGCCTGTTGCCTTATGGACAGTAAAATTGTGTACTTTTGGTAGGTCTTGCACCATTAAATGAATGGGAATGCTAATAAACAGATTATTCCAGGTTTTATAAACCTCCCTATGAAGAACACACTTGAACATAGCCTGAAGACGTCCAGAAGGTGTACTGCTCCACACTACACAGAAAGAGAAGATTGAGCTTTTTCTCACAGTCACAGACTGTCAATAGCTTAGTCTCTCTCTCTCTCTCAAGAGTGCCAGGAGGGCTGCTATCCATCAAACTCTCGAATTTTACAACACAGCGAAAGAGCAAAAATGCCACATGATGTATGACCCTCTCTCTGGTCACTTCTTAAAGACCAAACATCACCCCGTCAAAGCAGTCAAGAGTTTTGTAGTTTGGCATGGCAGCAAATGTGCTCGCATTGCGGGATCATAATCTGGATCAAGACTTTAAAGCCCCTTTAACACTACGATTCCAGAAAATACATGGGTAATGTATCCCGGCGATTGTTCCAGGGTCACTAGATTTTGCCCCTTTCACACAGCCAGTGATTAACCAGAATATTTGGGTGTGTTCACATACATCACGCAAAGGTCCCGTAATGACATGTGACTGTAAGTTAACTTTCACGTTAACTTTTACTTAAGCTTTTGAATGATCTCAGCTTCAGCGCGTATAGTGAGGAACTACCCAAACTACAGTTTGCACATATTATTTCATCACAAATGTTGATCCACCTTCAAAACACCCGGTAAAAAAGTCTAGAGTTTTCTACAGACCCCTTTTTCACACAGAGCTCGTTCCGGGATTGAACCTGGCAATGTTACTTGGTCCCCAACCCAGGATCGATCCCGGAATCAATCATAAGATGTATTTGCGTTCATACAGAAGGCGATCAAGCAATTTTTTGGGTCCAACGTACAGTGTGAAAGGGGCTTAACAGACTCAAGTAGTTTTGTCAGTAAAATTCATAAAGTTCACAACAAGAGGTCAAGAACTGCAAACACGACGTCAATTGTCAAAGCCAACAGACCTAGATGGAGTTATAGCTGTTGTTTACAAACAATTCATTAAGTCGATGCTTCCGACTCCCTGTAAATTTTAAGAGGCTTGGTTTTTTTTTTGGGGTGGGGGTTATGATGACTGATTGTGTTGTTTTGGCTTGTTAAGTAGATGATGACCCAGAGTGTAATTACTTCACACCACCATCCCTGAGCTTGTGCTCCAGCTGTGTTGCTGGGAAACCCGCTGATGAGGAACTTCAACATATAGAAGCGTCCCAAAGTGTACTGTGTGATCTTTCATTAACGCCCACGCTTGTTCGCCATCGTAATCAGGGAAATTCGTTACTTTTTAGAACACCAGTGCTCAATTTATCGAGTGAGTTACTGCAATGGAGCAAACCCTATCCCTGTTCAGATCAAAGTCAGAGTTTTTTTTTTCAGGAACCAGGAACGGTTTTCTTTCACATCCATACTAATGCACAACTACGGCCGCAAATCAATGGGGCTTGAATCATAAATCCCCTCTAGGCATTACTGTGTTTGGAACACAGCAAAGAGGAAAGTGCAATCGGCCTTTAAGACCGCAGGAAGCATGCTGTCCACAGCGAGGTCTGATAAGAGGAAGATGAGGAAGATTTATTGCGTCGCACCACTGCTTGCATTGCTTATGAAGGTTTGGGCTCGGCTTGGGGGTTTGGTGGGTATCTAGAGACTCCACCATTGAGTCCAATCTATTGCTCTGACTGATGGATGGTGCAGTTGTGTGCCCCTGAAACCTGTCACAACAAGGGTAATGATGTCACTGCCTGCATATTTCACAGCAGCATTAAACCACCAATGAGCTTAGACTAAAACAAGGGAAGGGGTGTAACCTGAAACATGTGTGTGGACTCTGGGGCCAGTCAGGTGACTTTTAAAATCCCCCCTACCATCGACTCTATAAAGAGGGACACTTTTTTACTTTCATCCTTTGCCTTCTACAGAAAAAAAAGTGTTATCACCCTGCTGAAAGAACCATGTCTTTGGTCAGCCTAAACTTGTTTGCTGATCCTAGCCAGTTAAAGCTGGTCCAATTGGTCTCCCAGCCTTATTGCTCAAAAAGTCCGCTAAAACTAGCAAATCAAACCAGTTTAGGTTAGCCTAGATGGTCTCCCAGCCTGGTTGCTTCAAAAGCTCTCTAAAACTAGCTAATCAGTCCATGTACAAGGACCAGCAAACGAGTTTAGGCCGGTCTAGTTGGTTTCCAAGCCTGATATCTCCAAAATCCCAAAATCTAAATCTAGCAAATCAGACCAGAATGGATGTCCAGCAAACAGTTTAGGCTGGTCTAGATGTTCTTCGAGTCTTAACTGCTCCAAAAGCCATGTAAAACTAGCAAATCATACCAGACTAAATGACCAGCAAACCAGTTAAGGCTTGTCTAGATGGTCTCCTAGCCTTGTTAGCTGCTGTTTAGTTGGCTGTCCAACTGGTCTCCCAACCTGACCTCCCCCAAAACCCGTCCAAAACTAGAAAATCAGACCAGGCTGAACCAGTTTGCGCAGGTTTGGAAATTTCCTACAACATGGATGCTGAGTAATCATGTGAATGCATTTATTTTCAAATTCCTCCATGGTTTTTGTCATTTTTACATGAAAACACTGAAAAGAAGCACTTGGATATATGCAATTAGTGTTAAAAAGCCATATTTTATTTGTCATATATACAGTCTTAACTTGTATTGGATGGACAAGATGAGTTTTTACATCAGGGTAAGATGTTTGTCTTGTATCTTTTTCCTTACCATTTAACAGTATTTGCAGAATATGATTAGGCCACAGGCATAATTGAATATATTTTGCTTTCTCGCAGGCAAATGGAACAATATGCAATCCTTTCTGATCAGTGTGACTAAAACATCCTGGCCCAAAATCAATACGAGCGTCATACAGTAGCAATCAGAAAAGCACTTTGTCCTGCACTTGTGCTTGTGCCCCATGAATGGGATTATTGATCAACTCCAAAGAGCATCGACACAGTGACCAACCGAACCCTCTACTAACTGCAGCACACGCATACAATACACGAACGGTCAAACAAAGGATGGACGCAAACTGCACACTTATTGGAAAGAAAGAAAAAATCACAAATGAGATTGTTTCTACTATACAGCAAAGAAAATAAATGGAGAGCTAATTGAAATGTGTGTCTCCTGGTTAGATGGTTCCCCTGAGAAAAAGTCTACAGTAATCTCATACGTGTCTTGTCTAGAGTTTCAGAAGAGATTTCAACAAAGTGCTTTGCTATACAATAAAAACAAAAGTCTGCAATCCAAGCATTTCAGCTCATTTTAACTGATTCATGTTTATCTCTACGAGTTTTAGGAGAAACTTCTATTGAGAAATCTGTTAAAATATATCAAATTGATTAAAGTCAACAGTCGCAAGTCGTTTTAATCCATAATGTGTCATTTTTTCAAGTGTGACAGGATATTCAAACACAAGAAAAATGTGAACTGATGAATTGTTCATAAAAGTAGGAATGATTAGGCCTATCAAAACCTTGATATTTAATAAACTAAAATAAAAAATAAATAAAATATTCAATCAAATGAATGATTTAAGATTTTAATTTAATATGATAATAAAGCAAATACGGTCAACATTGATTTAGTTGACTTTTTTAACAAAAAAAAAATCATAAAAGCAATGAAACTTATTCATTAATTTTTTTTTTTTTTTAATAAAATAAACTAAAACACACCTAATCATATCATGTAATACAAAACTAAACTACATTAAAATAAAATATTTCAATTTAATATTAAACTAAATTAAATCAAATAAGTTTAAAAAGTATTGTATGTTGACTTTATTTGCAACAAAAAATAAAAGCCATGAAAGTTATTAAAACTATATAAATACATTTAGAAAAATAAATAAAACCTAAAAACTAACATCAAATATGTTCTGATTGGCTTTGATTGTGTAACATCATGCAACATTTTCTCTTTTAGTGTGACAGACAAATGACTACTTACATGGCACCTGGTGTCCTGAGCAATGAAGGAGCTAGGTAATGTTCCTCCAGGTGGTCAGAGTGACCTTGAGGGAATCTTCTAGAAAGCTCCTGGACTGTGAGAGATCACTGATCAACTAAAGACACTAAAAGCAGCTAAAGCCTCTAGAGTGGGTTTGATGTACGGCCGACCGTTTGATGGGGAGAGCTCAGAATGGATTGCCTCGCCGCTTTTATAAACAACCATAAATTAGGACAAATTTGTCAAACGAGAAGAGACACAGTGAGTATGGAGTCAAGGCTCAGAGCAGCACAAATAAAAGCGTATCACAACATATCATCCATTATGCTGTCAGATGAGCGCTGTAGGCAGCATCTCATGACAATATGCAGATATACGGCTGACGATAACAGGCCCACTGATTTACTGTGACCACAGAGATGTTGATGAGCACCTGCTTTACGCAAACAAACCGCAGGGAACAATGCAACAACATCTCCATCAGAACGCATCCGAAAAATCTCTGCAATTTGACAGAAAGCCAAAATACATCATGATTGCCTTGTGATGCTGACATTGATATGTTTAGTGGCTCATAGTAATACTATGAAAGCAAAACAAAAATTTCATGTTGCTAAGTGGTTCCTTAAATATTCTAAGCATTACTATGCTATGTGCTTGTTGCTAGGTGTTTGAAGAGTTTCTGTGCTGTAACTAGGGTGTTGCTAGGTGTTTGAAGAGTTTATGTGCTGTAACTAGGGTGTTGCTAGGTGTTTGAAGAGTTTATGTGCTGTATCTAGAGTACTGTTAGGTTTTGAAGAGTTTCTGTGCTGTAACTATGGTGTTGCTAGATGTTTGAAGAGTTTATGTGCTGTAACTAGAGTACTGTTAGGTTTTGAAGAGTGTCTGTGCTGTAACTAAGGTGTTGCTAGGTGTTTGAAGAGTTTATGTGCTGTAACTAGAGTACTGTTAGGTTTTGAAGAGTGTCTGTGCTGTAACTAAGGTGTTGCTAGGTGTTTGAAGAGTTTATGTGCTGTAACTAGAGTATTGTTAGGTTTTGAAGAGTTTCTGTGCTGTAACTATGGTGTTGCTAGGTGTTTGAAGAGTTTATGTGCTGTAACCAGAGTATTGTTTGGGTTTGAAGAGTTTCTGTGCTGTTCCTAGGGTGTTGCTAGGTGTTTGAATAGTTTATGTGCTGTAACCAGAGTATTGTTTGGGTTTGAAGAGTTTCTGTGCTGTTCCTAAGGTGTTGCTACATGTTTGAAGAGTTTCTGTGCTGTAACTAGGGTGTTGCTAGATGTTTGAAGAGTTTATGTGCTGTAACCAGAGTACTGTTAGGTTTTGAAGAGTGTCTGTGCTGTAACTAAGGTGTTGCTAAGTGTTTGAAGAGTTTATGTGCTGTAACCAGAGTATTGTTTGGGTTTGAAGAGTTTCTGTGCTGTTCCTAGGGTGTTTGAAGAGTTTATGTGTTGTAACTAGGGTGTTTCTATGTGTTTAAAGAGTGTATATGCTGTAACTAGGGTGTTGCTAGTTGTTTAAAGAGTTTATGTGCTGTAACTAGGGTGTTGCTAGGTGTTTGAAGAGTTTATGTGCTGTAACTAGAGTACTGTTAGGTTTTGAAAAGTTTCTGTGTTGTAACTAAGGTGTTGCTAGGTGTTTGAAGAGTTTCTGTGCTGTAACTAGGGTGTTGCTAGGTGTTTGAAGAGTTTATGTGCTGTAACCAGAGTACTGTTAGGTTTTGAAGAGTTTATGTGCTGTTACTAGGGTGTTGCTAGGTGTTTGAAGAGTTTCTGTGCTGTAACTAGGGTGTTGCTACATGTTTGAAGAGTTTATGTGCTGTAACTAGGGTGTTTCTAGGTGTTTAAAGAGTCTCTGTGCTGTAACTAGGGTGTTGCTAGGTGTTTAAAGAGTTTTTGTGCAGTAACTAGGGTGTTGCTAGGTGTTTAAAGAATTTCTGTGCTATAAATAGGGTGTTGCTAGCTGGTGTCTCTGTGCTGTAACTAGGGTGCTGCTAGGTGTTTAAAGAGTTTATGTGCTATAATTAGGGTGTTGCTAGGTGTTTAAAGAGTTATTGTGCTGTAACTAGGGTGTTGCTAGGTGTTTAAAGAGTTTCTGTGCTATAACTAGGGTGCTGCTAGGTGTTTTCAGAGTTTATGTGCTATAACTAGGGTGTTGCTAGGTATTTGAAGAGTTTTCTGTGATGTAACTAGGGTGTTGCTAGGTGTTTAAAGAGTGTCTGTGCTATAACTAGGGTGCTGCTAGGTGTTTTCAGAGTTTATGTGCTATAACTAGGGTGTTGCTAGGTGTTTGAAGAGTTTTCTGTGATGTAACTAGGGTGTTGCTAGGTGTTTGAAGACTTTTTCTGTGCTGTAACTAGAATGTCGCTAGGTGTTTGAAGAGATTCTGTGCTGTAACTAGGGTACTGTCAGGTTTTGAAGAGTTTCTGTGCTGTAACTAGGGTGTTGCTAGGTGTTTAAAGAGTTTTTGTGCTGTAATTAGGGTGTTGCTAGGTGTTTAAAGAGTTTATGTGCTGTAACTAGGGTGTTGCTAGTTTTTTTAAAGAGTTTTTGTGCTGTAACTAGGGTGTTGCTAGGTGTTTAAAGAGTTTATGTGCTGTAAATACGGTGTTGCTAGGTGTTTAAAGAGTTTCTGTGCTGTAACTAGGGTGTTGCTAGGTGTTTAAAGAGTTTCTGTGCTGTAACTAGGGTGTTGCTAGGTGTTTAAAGAGTTTCTGTGCTGTAAGTAGGGTACTATTATGTTTCAGATGGTTTATATGCTGTTACAAGGGTGTTGCTATGTGTTTGAGGAGGATCTATGTGGTTACTAGGTGGTTAAGTTGATAGAAGAGTTGCTCTGTCGTTACTAGGATATTGCTTAAGTGTTCTAAGAGTTGCTATGCAGTTGCTAGGTGTTTGAAGAGTTTCAATCCAGTTGCTAGGCGGTTGCTAAGCTTTTTGAAGAGTTACTATGTGGTGACAAGGGAGTTGCTAGGCGTTGGATAAGATTTTCTAAGATTTGCTATGCAGAATTGCTCTGTTACTAGGGGATTGCTAGGTGTTTGACGAGTTTATATGCTATTACTAAGGTGTTGCTAGGTGGCCTAAGTCCTAAATCGCTCAAAAGCACCGAAGCTGTTCTCTTCAGGCTGGGAGTTTATTTAAACACATCATTCTAAGCTACATGAATGTACCTGCACTGTAGCCACAGAACTGCTTTGTGTATTTCTCAGTACACTTGCGTAATACAGTACATGAATATTCATCAGAGTTTCTGATCTTGGTAATTACTCTCCAGAACTGAGGATAAAAACAATGATAGCGGGGAGCAGGAATGAGATCTGGCTTACAGAGGAACGTTCAGCGGGAGATCAGCGACGCCGAGAACAGATAAACTAGGCCAGTTCTTAATCAAGGCCTGTCAAACAAACACTTCAGACTGAAATTACCGCATTTATACATCTGTGTTTATCTATTGCATAATTCATATTTTGCATCGACGAGGCTTTTGAAGCCAAAGAATCGCTAGAACGCTTTCCCAGTTCATTGCACCATCTAATTTCCCCGGTTTTTGATGGGGACTCGTTAAAACGGAAGGTTCCAGAAGGTTTCAGATCTCCAGCGGGGGAGATGACAAGCCAGTCAGCCCTGAAGGAGAATCAAACTCTAGAGAAATCTGCAAAATAGATGCAAGAGGAAGGAGAAGAAGAGAGGAAGTCATGAGAGAAAACGATACGCCAAAGAAAACTGGAGGTGCATATTTCACTTATGCCCTCTGAAGCTGCGACACAAGACAGAGCGAGATGATTCTTGCGGTAATTAAACGTGTTGTTTCAACCGTGACGTCCATTGCTCAAACAGCATGAGAATAATTCTTAAAATGGCTCAAAAAATCAAGACAAGGTCTTGAAACAAAGCGGCAGGAAATAAACGTTAACAAAGCATTTTGGTGCTGATCGTTTTGGCAAATATGTCAAAACTTCGTAAAATTCAGATCTAGTACAAAACGACATACAAAATACCATATATTAAATATATATTAAAAAAATAACATATTATATATAAACAAGTATAACTTAAGTACAAATGAAGAAAATAAACAGGTAAAATAAGTGAATGAATAAATATATAAATAAAGTAAATACAAAGTAAAATATTAATATTTTTTTTTTTACTTGTGTTAAGACAAGTTCTAATCTAAATAATCTAAAAAGCTAAAAAGCCTCAAGTTGAATTTAATCAGAATAACAGCTAAGTCACTTATAATCAGATGAATATTATGAGTAACTCTAAATTAAATCAGCCTAAGGTTTTGTCGAAAGCTCCAGACGTCTTCTGCTTAACAAAATCACAATGTAGCATCATCAGCGCGTGAATTAAACAGCAGCCATTTCCTCTGGAGTGAAGCGTGTGGGCACTTAGCCGCTAACAATAAAGCAGCGCGTCTTTGTCACTTCCTCTGCCACCAAACGCATTAGCTTCAAATGGATCTTAACGTCTCAACATCAAGTCAGACTAAACAGAACGCAGTGAGACTAGCCTCAGACGCTCATGCTAAATGCTTTTTAGGCCTCTCTAATCCATTAAATCTCATTTATTAACGGGATCATATCGTGCAAAACTGTATGTTGCATCTTATTCAGACTAACCTGAATTAGCCATGGTGATGATGTCACAGCCCACAGCTCATTAACATAACCGCATAATTACAACACACATAAAAACATTAAGCTTTGTCATGCAATTCTCATTACTATAATGCAAAAAGCCAAAAGTATTTAATGACGAGCATGATTTAATCAAAATGAATTAATTTGATTTCTATAAATATTTAATCTAAAAAGTACTGCTGATACTATTATGTAAGCATTCATATTTATCATTTAATATATTTATATTATCTGAAAGCAAATCTGAAAGTCTGAAAAAAAGCAAAAAATGAAAACCAAACAAATAACAATTAAAGGGTTAATTTTCAATGTGAAAAATACATGCACACACAAAAAAATTAAAATAAAACAAATTACAATTAAATATTTAATTTTCTTTATGGAAGATACAGATATGAACATGAAATAAATAAACCTAAAACAATTAAAAGCTTTCATTTCTCTATGAAAAAATATACATGAAACTGAAATAAATAAATAATAAATAAAATAATTAAATAATTTATTTTCCTTATGGAAATGAGAATGAGAATTTTTTTTAATTTTCTTTTAATTAAAGTCTTAATCTTGTTTATAGGAAAATGATTTAAAATTTGAATAAAATCAAAACGAATAATAATAAATATATATATGGTTTGTATATTTTTATGTAATTTAATTTTCATATATTTTTCATTTACTCATTTGTTTTATTTTATTTTTATAATTTTTTGCTCTAATATATATAAATATATGAAAGATAAGGAAAATAAGAGCGAGTGATACCATCAGCCCAAAAAGAAAAAGTCAATAAATGTGTTTTAGGATCAAAAACAGTGTCAATTCTAAAAAAAATTTAATTAGATTTTTAACCCAAAAGTTTGGTTAGCCAAAGCTGGGTTGAAAAGACCCAGCATTTTTTTTTTGAGTGTATAAAAAAACATATTAAATATTTATGTAAATATAAAATATAGGGGAAAATATATTTAAAAAAAAAACAAAGCATCATGTATTAATTAATAATATAGAGCAATTAGGAAATATTTCTTATTATGCATCAACAGCAAGCATATCAAATAATTTAAATATAAATATTAAAATAAAATAAACAAAAAAAATAGAAAAATATATAATATATAAAAATATAATAAATAAAAATAATATAAATATATAGCATAATAATATAAATAATACAGCTTAATAACAAAATAAAATATGTGTTGTTATTATAACTTAATAATACATAAAACATTCATAATTAAAATAAAATACCCCAAAAACATAATATATAAAGCAAATATTGAAAAAAAAACATAGTAAGAATAGTAAATAGTAGGTATAATAAAATATAATCATAAAACATTCTTCTGCATTTCAATGACAATTTAGAAGAGAAATTTAGTGCTAAAACACTAAAGTGTAAAAAAACATACAGTGTATGTGGTAAAACAGTATATAATATTGTAAATAGTACAAAACCGTACAAAAAAATCATTAAAATGCAGCGTTATCCTCCTCGCTCTGAAACAACTTTTCTTTCCTTATGACATCATCAAGCCCTCATTCTTAACTCCGCCCCTCACACAACCTGCCGTGCACTTTACATATGCTTCAAACGAACTGTAGACGGACAAAATCAAGCAGATCCCGTTTCACGAAAACATGCCATTTTACAAATTGGGTCGCGAACAGCGTTTAAAGAATCTGGATTTGCATTTTATATACTTTAAAGTATAAAAAATGAATCAAAAATCACTGTACGTGGTAAAATAATATGCATAGCACAAAACAATTCTCGCACACCAGAATGCATTAAGATGACTTTCTTTTTCTGATGACATCATCAAGTCCTCTTATTTTTTAACTCCGCCCCAAGCCATTTATTTACATGCACTTTTAGAACACATGCAAATCGAGACTCGATTCCCAAACAAGCCCCGCCCCCTCAACGGGACTCTGCTGGATAAACGTATATGTATATAAATTTGATTCAATTATTTAGATCCTCTAGTGTATCACTAAAATAAAATGCAGATCTCGTTTTAAAAATACATAAATATAAATGTTATAATACTACTAATAATAAAAATATTAATAAAATTATTTAGATCCTCTAATTGTATAAAAGAAATAATAATCAGATCTCTTGCTGCAAAAGTACACATATATCAATATAAAAATATGAACATAAATAAAATATTAAAATTATACATAATTATATACACATTTTGTTTCAAAGGTACTTATAATATGATATGAAAATAATATGATAATAAAATGAAAAAAAAAAATTTACAAAATTATTCAGATTCTTTAATTGTATAAGAATAAAACAAAATTTTGATCTTGTTTCTAAGGTATATAAACGAAAAATAATATCATACAAATTTAAATTTAAATAAAATAAAATTGATTTAGAACCTTTAACTGTATAAAAGATAAATTAAAATAACATTTTTGATCTGTTTCTGATCTATTTCTGACATATATACATTTTTTATCCAAAATAATTTTAATTAAATAAATTAATTGTTTAGAACAGTTAACAAAAACACCACATGAATTGACAAGTTTGCATATCAGTCCAAGTTCTGGTTAAAACTAACTCGTTATCATCTAACTTCCATAACCTTGGCAGAAATCAGTTGTTTCCAATGAAAGTATGTTAGCACACTGCTAAGCTAATGACACAGTCCCCTAACAAGCGTCAAAATACACAGAATGCACCAATATTGGGTACATATAAGGAAAAATTTATACATTTTGGATAAAACGCTGAAACTACTTAATTTTTTCCACTATTTCGAGGACTTAAGAGTCAATAAAACTGCTAACACACATGTATGCTAATATTTAAACTAGCTACACCTGACAGAATGACCCGACTGCAGGTTAACACACATGTGTAGATGCGTGTGTATTGTTTCGAACCTGTGACCTTCGGGTTACAAGTCCAACTCTCTAACCATTAGGCATTTGGTGGTTATCAGTGTATTACAAAGGTACAAAACAGATTTCAGTACTTCAATAGCTTGGTATATTAACGTTATATCAATTAATGAAATTACAGTATTTAACTGTAAATTTAAGTTAAAACCGTTAAGCCTAAAATATTGTTACCGTATTTTTTTATGGTAGAATTCCGGCAACCACTGCTGCTGTTTTTTTATTTGTATTTTTTTTTTACCGTAATTTGTACAGAGTTATTGTTATTTTCAGTGTAGGTTGAATTTACAGCCTTTGTTTGTTTTTTACATAAAATTTACATCCTTGTTTTATTTATGCATTTAAAAATGTATGCATTTAGCAGACAATTTTTCATCCAAAGTGACTTATTCAGGCTAACATTTTTACCTAACGTGTTCCCTGGGAATCAAACCCACAACCTTTTGTGCTGTTGACACAATGCTCTACCAATGAGCCACAGTAACACTTATGTACTAAAAAATATTTATCCAAGTATATATTTCTAATAAAAATGTACAATCATTTTAGAAAATATGTACAAAGTAAAATATGAGAAGAGTTAAATATGCCATATACAGTCTTCAAAAAAATAAATTGAAGTGCAATTTATATATTTTTAAATTTTATGCATTTAGCAGACGCTTTTATCCAAAGCGACTTACAGTGCATTCAGGCTATCAATCTTTATCTATTATGTGTTCCCGGGGAATCGAACCCACAACCTTGCGCTTGATAGCGCAATGCTCTACCAATTGAGCTACAGGAATTTTTTTTTATTTTTTTTATAAAATGTTTTTATAATTACTCCTCATTACAGTCAGTTTGGTTATGTCACCAGTCCAAGTTTCGCCTCCTAACAAGCGCAGTTAACGTGTGATAGATCATGTTGTAGATCTAAGTGGCCTGATCAATCCGTCAGTGCACTGGAGCGATAGCGGCCCGCGGGACTCGCTGCGTAAATAACACAATGTCCATTCATGCAGCAACAAGAGCGTTTTCATACATGAGCAATGACAGCTACTTATCCCTCTTCACTGCCGACTCAAATCAAGAGACAAATCTGACTCCTTCATTCACCGCCGGACTCCAACACAAGAACACTTGATGCATCCAACGAGAGAGAGCCAACAAACGGTGAGCGCACTTCATCAGCCGAAAACAACGGCTGGGAAATCCAAACGCAGAGGACTTCTGAGTGAGCACATGTTCAGACAAAACCTCTGAGACACCGAGCACTTTTAAAAACACAACATCTAGAAGAAGAGTTTGAGGACAAATGTACCAAAAACTGACAAAAAGAACCTTTTCTGGACATTTAGATGTCCATTTATTAAAACGCGGATGATTTTTGATCATTTGAAATCTGGTATTTGAAACGTAATCCAGCAAAAACCTCCAATTGGAGACATAGAGGACACTTAAACATATACGTTTATCAAAATAAAGAAGATTTTTGATCATTTGAGCCAAAGAAATCTGACAAAGATCTCCATTCTATTTATATTATAAAATAATTTTTTTTTTTTTTTTACTAGTGTGTGAACAAATACATATTTAGATATAGATATGTTTTGAGAAATTGAGGGATTTTAAGCATACATTTATTGAAAGGGAGATTATTTTTGTTCATTTGAGCCAAGTACATCGACAACAACCTCAATTTTGAGACATTAAAGACACATTTATTAAAATAAAGACCATTTTTGACTAGTGTGTGTGAGTTAGTACATATTTTGATTAGCCTAAATCTAACAAAACCTCTATTTTGAGACATTGAAGTCATTTAGATATACATTTATTCAAATAGGGATGATTTCTGATCATTAGTAATCTGTAATTTGTAAATGTAACCAAGTGAAAAACTCCATTTGGAGACAATGAGGACATTTTAATTCATGAAAATAACAATTATTTTTTGATTGTTTGAGCCAATAATCTGACAAAAAACGAAAATGTTGAGACATTACCAACACTTAGAAACACATTTATTAAAATAAAGACCATTTCTGACTAGTATATGTGAGTTAGTACATATTTAGAGTTTGAGGGCAAATTTAACAACCATTTAGATATAAATGTATTCAGAAAAAGAGCTTTTAGATCAAAATCTCAGGAAAAAAACTAGATATGCTTTTATTAAAATAGAGATTATTTTTGACGAGTCTGTGTCAGTTAATACACATTTAGATATAGTTCAAGAGCAGGTTTACCAAAAACAAAAAACCTATTTTGAGACATCTTAGACATTAGATATACATTTATTACAACAATACAAGTCTAAGTATTAAGTTTAAGATAACAAGAGGGCGTGGCTTTGACTCCACTGTCAAGCCTCGTTTTATGCAAATCAAGCACTAAATGACAGCATGTCCTTTACTGTGCAAAAGCATTAAAATGCAACCGTCATGAATTATTAAAGAACCGGAAACAGCCTGAACTCCAGTCTCACACTGGTTCATACACATATATTACATATTCAAGAGCAAATGCAAAAGTTGAGTCCATGATAACCCATATTCTGGTGATTCCAGCATTCAATTCCACTATTCAGTGCATCCGCAATATGAAGCGTTTTGCACTAACATGCTGTTTTACAACAATAGAGATTTTCTAAGTGCATGAGTACAATCAGCCAAAACACGCACAGATAGATAGATTGAGAAAGCATCAGTTTCGGAGCACGCAACTGGATGTCTAAAATGACTGATGTTCATAAAATATTCATAAAATGCAAATGCGCGCTTATAGACGCAGTTTCTTAGTTCTGGGATGAAATCGTCTACTAAAACCTGTCCGGACTCTTGTCTACATGTTGATTTGAATAACTGAGTGCGCTGAAAAGAAGTGTTGTTCACTAGTTATCATCAGCAGGTGGGCATCTCTGGACTGAATCTCAGAAGATCGCATCACTCACTTAGAGCCGGCATCCGCGTGCATGCACAAATCAGATGCATGAACAGACTTTGATTATAAATGGGCTTGAAATCAGATATGCGAGGTTGGCACGGCGCACGGTGGCATCAATTCTCACTTTACACAAGCCGGGCTTTGGGGCTTTGTGGGCGGGATGAGTGTCCCACGGATGAAGCTGGTGGATAAAACCCCCCAACACCGATTGTAAAGTCTTGAAATGCATCCAAAATGACTTTATACCTAATGCGCAAAACGCGTCTCGAGCGCAAACTGCGCGTCGCCTTCTCCGCGCGCGCACACTTGCTCAGACGCGCTTCAGAACCGCAGCACACTTCGTCTGAAGTGAGTGTTTTATCCCCAGCCGTTCCTGGCATTTATACAAAGTCACTGGCGACACCTTTAACCGCTCTTACCTTGTTTTAACTAGCGCGTCCCCCGTGTTCTCCGTTATTCTGCACGGGAAAAAACCTCCTTACATCTTCGTGGGAGTGATAAAGAACGATAATAATCCAAGGAGAGAGCAAATCCAAGAGGATAGAGAGAGCTCGGTGCGCGGGCGGCGGCGAATAGTGGTTTAAATCCCCCGGATAGCGCTGCGTCTCGCTCGGCGCGTCTGATTTCAAGCTCCGCTCCGGAGAAACCACAGCTGTGCGCGCAGAGGAGAGCTCGGGGGTGACGTCATGGACACGCCCACCCACCGCGCGGTCTCTCTCTCCGGCGCTCGCTCACTCGGACTCCACCCCTCCTTAAAAGAATCGCACACTGACTCCGCCCCTTTCAGGAACCAAGCCACGCCTCTTTTGTTTGCTTGTAAACGTAATTATTCTCAAGCAGGATTCTCATTAGATATTTAAGTAATACACTAATAAAATGTTTTTAAATATTTATTAGCAGAGTCATACAAATTAGGCTTTTTCATTAGAAGCAGCAAAGAGGCAATATAGTTAATGATGTATATTATTAAAATAATATTATTTAATTTATTTATTTATTTAATAATTTGCAAAACAATGTTTTTTAACATTACAATAATGAGAATGAGATTTTATCAGAGTACTATAAAACAGAATTATGCTAAAACAATATAAATGCTATTTTAATGTCGCCGTAAATCATATTATATTTACTTAAATAAAAATGATGATAATATATTTAACAACATTTTACATATCATTTTTGTGCAAAAAAGCAAAAATATATCAAAATTCATTAAATATTAATTAATACAGTACTGAAATCATTATTTCTGGGAAAACAGCATAAGTGAAATTATGATTAAAATATTAATAGAATTATTCAACCTTAATAATTTGATTTATTTTAGTACAGTAATAAAAATCATTCTTTCTTTGCATGATACAAATATATATATATTTTTTTTTTCCTTTAGAATCAGCATAAGTGAAAGACCAAATTTGTATAATATTAATATAATAATTCAACATTTAACTAATTTATACAATTTATTTTAATACAGTAATAAAAATATTTCATGACATAATTATATTTTTCTTTAAAATCATCATAAAGAAAAGCGATACAGTTACAATTTAAATAATATTTTTTTTTTCAATATTTAAATAATGAATTTAATTAAATGCATTAATATATATATATATATATATATATATATATATATATATATATATATTACATTACGTTTTAATATAGAGTTAAATTATCTAAATAGTCACATTTATTTTAATGACAATTAAAAATTAACATCACACTAATGATAATTTTAAATCAAAATAATTTGTATATAAAAAAACTGAATTATAATGTAAAAGGAATGTAAAAATGCTACAGTAAAATCTATTAACTGATTACAAATTAATTGTAAAAAAAAGAGATAATATATCACATTATATGTCATTTTTAGCTTTTGTGTACTTTTGTTTTGTTTTATTTTTATTTTGATATAAGGGTGAAATATAACCTTTTCTCTATTTTCTCTGGTCATGTAGTACCAATTTAAAACTTTTTTTTTATTTAAAGCCATATTAAAAGGTTTATCAAAAGGCATCTTTTATTAATTTTATTGGGGTTTACATAACATCGGACCTTCAGATGGCCAAAGATGCATTATTACACGACTGGATTCAGTCTGAAGCTGGTAAAGGAAGAGTTTTAATCTACCAGACGGTCCCCTCATGGCTTTCAATAACTTACATGCATATTCTCAACCTTTTGCACTTCTTGTGTTTGATACATGTACCTATGCCACACGTGTGGGTTGCTGCACATGCTGATCGGCTTTGGCATGAGAGCCAAACTTAGCCTGAGCAGAGGCCAGTCGGCACCAGAACGCGTTGGCAACCAGAAACATCTTCTGGAGATTGAATCCTCCACAGCAGAATCACAAAAAAAACATTTTGCCAACTGTTACACAACGCGCTCTTCCGTTTTAGGCTGATTTCATGATTCATTTACACTTTTGAAAGGGATACCCTGAAGGCTTCTCCTTCTCCTTACAACTTAATCTCTCTTCCTTCCTTTCTACTGATCTGTCACAAAGCAGCTACGGGTTGCAGGGTCGACACTCTGATTTAATGATAAATGTTAATTAAACTATAAAAGATAAAAAGCCAAAAATCATAAAATAATCATATTATGATTTTTTTATCTCATAGTTATGACGTACAGTATACGTATCTGTCTCAAAATTATGACTTTTTACATCATTATTTTGACTTGGTATGTCAAATTCTGATTTTAAAGTCATAATTACGACTTAGTATGTAATAATTATGAATTGCAAATTATGATTTCTTTTCTTTTTTGGCGGAAATGGGCTTCCGTAAATATGAGCGCTAATGCAACAGCAGCTTTATGGGCAACTGCACAGACTGAGCCTCCTGTCGTCTCCTAGTTTCTCTGCATTGCTGCACTTGTGGCATTATGGGATATCTATGGCAACTGTCTAATGGATGGAACAAGTAGGCGAGGGTGCTAAACTCTGACAGAAAACGGAGGCACTTCCTCCTGTCGGCGGATGGCTTGCAATCTCATGCACAACAGTAAAAAAACAACACCATCCCCACAGCCACACTAATACTATAAATACCTCAGCCAATGCGGCAGATATTTCACCATGAATAATCAGCTCGACTAACTCTGAAGCAGCGCAGATGATGGTTAAAACACACTTGCTAATACTAACTTGCAATTAGAAACTGAAGCAAAACCATAACTCCAAATCCTCAAAAGAATTTCTTTTTGGAGTGTAACTTATCACACCAAATATGTTGTAGTATTTTAAGTGCTAAATATGAATTTGATGTAGCCATTGTATGCAATTTAACATGTGATTAGAAATGAGAACAAACTCTAATTCAAAGTGCAACACATTAGGGCGCAACAAGTTCCACTACAAATATAACAGGCCTACTTAAAGTTATTAGCGAGTTTGCTAAAGCTAACTTGGGGTTATACATTGGAAAAACTCCAAGTTTTAAAGTTCAGAGCATATTTTGTCATACAAAACATTATGTACTTTTTAAAGTGCACAATGTGAGTTTTAAGTACCCACTGTACGTTTTTATCAATATGCTAATGCTAATTTGACATTAAACGTAAAAAAAAAAAACCACTACTATGTGCACTCTCTAGAAGTATTAAAATTCAGAGCATAACTTGTTTTAGCAAACGTCTCATTCTCTTTTAAGGGACTAAACGGATATAATTATTCACTTCCAGATGATAAAATGGGCGAGAATAAAGAACAACATTGAAAGAGGGATTCAAGTCATATCTACAGACCAGAATATCACTGAGACTCTTTAGACTCGGTCCAATAAGTAATCACCTAAAAACCACCCAGAAGACCTTAGCAACTGCTCAGCAACAAGCTAAAAACCATTCAGAACACTCATGCAACCATTTGGCAACATTTGTAAACCACTTGCGTCATGGCAGCGAGTTTTGAACTTGCAAAACATATAAGTCTTGTACTTTTGATTTGGAATTTTCATATTGCCCCTGCAATAATTTAAAGGTTTAAAACTATAATTTGGAAATTGGAATATCTACAGACAAACATATTTCAGACTCCAGCCAATAAGTAACCACATAGAAACCATGCACATAACCTTAGAAACCATTCTGAACACTTATGTAATGTTTCGCTAATGTTTTGCACTCGCAAGGACCACAACCTTGTATTTCATCTCTGTTTTGCCCATGTAATAATTTGCAGGTTAAAACTCTGCTGTCTTGATCTAACTGAGCTGCATGTAAAAAATAGACGGTCCCAAACACACGAAACTCAAGCCGTCGCCTCTCTAGGGATATCTGATGTCTTGACATGTCTTTCAACATTAGTTTCTACTTCATATTTTCATAAGATATGTTTTTGCACTGGATGTACGCCCACCCCAAGGGTAGTGTGCTGCTGATTATAGCAACCAACGATGAACTTCTTAATGAGTGTCGGTTGCTATGAAACAACAGTTGGTTAATTGTTTATTCACGCCTGGCAGTAAGACGTGAGAAAGTGGGCCGACTCTTGTCAACGTACGCAATTCAGCTGACGGTAAGTATAGCTGCTGTCACATGTTTTCATGTATGTACAGTACATGGAATCAACTTCTATGATTCAGTACGCTAATTTAGCACTAATTAGTAGTGTTCAATAAATCAGTTAAAGATAGACGGAGCAGGGACTCTTCCCGCCAAAATCCTGCTGGTTACGCTCAAGCAGACAATCTGTAGCTTGGGTTCTCTCTGTGTCTCTGGGCAGAAGTACCAGACCTGGTTTACTCCTCGGCTGCCATGTTGGCACCAATTGAAAGTGGCAGAGGAGGCCAGCACTGAATCCTAATTACAGAGCTGATTGCATCGCCGCGGTGGGGGAGATCTGGACCAAAACGCCCAGCTGTTACCGGCTCCCCGAGAGATCGGAGACCACTGGAGCCTGGATCCAGAGTCACATCTGGACACGGTTTCAAGATCCTGTCATCACAGCTGATAGAAAGACATCAGAACTGCAGGTGCAGTTAATCTTACAATGGTTAAGTGTAACCCCTCTCTCCTGGGTCCTCACAG
Source organism: Carassius carassius (assembly GCF_963082965.1). Taxonomy (NCBI): domain Eukaryota; kingdom Metazoa; phylum Chordata; class Actinopteri; order Cypriniformes; family Cyprinidae; genus Carassius; species Carassius carassius. Next base: position 1,595,471 of record NC_081802.1, read on the forward strand.
TCACAACTCCATCTTGTTCTGAGTGGGTCTCGAACCCGCGTCTCTGGCATGGGAGGCGGATGCACTAACAAGGAGGCTGAAGACTGCAGCCACTAGCATGTCTCTTGAGATAAGAGGAGTGAGGTTTACCTGCACAGCACTTACTTGCTGGCCTTCATTACACTCACCTCCCTAAACCTCACTCCGGGTCACGGCACCAATATAACCCCTCTCCCTTGGGTCCTCACCACCACACCTTGTTTTTGTTTTGAGTGGGTCTCGAATCCGGGTTTCCGGGATGCACTAACAATGAGGCTAAATTTATTATTATTATAACTTTGTGTTGTGCAACTGACCTTCCCGAATTGTTCAGTCTCCTTTCTGCCACAAACAGCGGCATTCACACACGTCCATACAAACTATATTTATCCACTTATACGGTTTATATTTAATGAAATCACTGCAAAGCCAAAAATCCTCACGAGGCCAACAAAACCTATTTATACAGAGAAACACTGAAATCCAGACACAGTTATAAAAAGCAAGAGCAAATGCTGTAATGAAGATGTAAGCGCAGTTTTACTAAGTACACACTCTTCAGACCAACAGTTCATCTGAGCTGAACAGCAAATCAATGACGACCAGGACGAATGTGTTGCGTTTCCAGGAGAGGAATAGGTCACACTAATTAATAGTCTGCAAAGCGCACAGCACAAACAGCACAAGTCCATACAAACTATATTTTAGATTAATTGACATCATTGTAAAGCTAAAATCCTCAAGACTCTGGGAGTTCGACGTACAGTATCTGACAGGCCTGCTGATATTCTCTAGTGTTTTGTGATGACTCTTTCGGTCTTATCACTGAGAGATGCTGTGAATGATCTGAAGAAGTGCGTTGATATGCGACTGCTGGCCTGTTCTCCTTCCTTTCACTGTATTTTCCATCATCATTTGTCCACTGTCCTATGATAAAGACAAACAATTTACACAATGCACACACACACACACAAACACAGTAATTTTATATATATTTATATATGATCATAAATAATAATTAATATTTATGTATATAATTGTTTTAATAATTTTAATATTTATTTTAATGTAACATATAAACAATATAATTTCTAAAGTTATATATATTTTTCTAAAATGCATATATAAAAAGTGATATACACATTATGTATAATATGAACATATAATAATTATGTAATTCATTAATATAAATATATAATAAATCTAAATACAATTTTATAATATTTTATTTTAATAACATTTATATAATTTATGAATATAATATAATATGTGTGTGTAGTCTATTATATTTAAATGACATATATGTGTATGTTTGTGTGAATTTAATTTTTAGTTTATAAAATTATATATATATATATATATATATATAAATACCTAATACATTTATTTATATGACACATGTACTTATATAAAAAACGTTAATAAAAAATATATGTAATATGAACATATACTGTATGTGCATATATCATATAGTAAATGTTTTAATATTTATTTTAATATTTGATGTGATAGTGGCTGTTGCTATGTGGTTTCTATGGTGTTCTGAGTGGTTTTATCTACATTTTAAATATAGAAAGATCTGTAGGATTATTTCATTTAATTTCTGGTTTAGCTGGTGAAAATGATGCATCCGATCACTTAATAAGATCAACAGCTGATTCTACTCAAAACACACACAATCTGAGGAATCATTCATGTCATCATATTTCAAGCGTGAATTAATCAGTGTTCGTTCTTGGTATCACTAAACGTATAGTGCATTTGAAAGCCATGAGTTTTCTCTGTAATGACGTGGGCAGAGCTGGATGTGTGAGGCGTTCGGGGAATCAGAAAGTCCTTTTTAAAGCTCACTAGCTCTGGATGAATTCATAAGCTCTGTCCAGCGCTGTCCGATCCCTCCAGACTTCAACAGTATCTTATATAAATTCATGAGCTCTTTTATTCTCTCTGTCCCTTAGATGCGCTTATTTTGTCCCAGTTGTATGGTAAACGCACACAGGCCTAAACTTCACACAGAATAAAAGACGCTTTTATTGAGTCCATTAGATGAGCGCGCACTGATCATTCACCACAACACAATACGAGCCTCAAAACACCAGAAAATCATTTGATCAATCATAATTACTTAGTTTGTATACCATTATTAGAGGTGATTGCTATAGCGAATTCATATTGCTCATAAAAACGCTTTGTTTTCAAAGAGATCAGACTCACATTTTTCACAAAATGGAGGGATTCGAGTCAAAGGTACCTTAGCAACCACATAGCAACAAGTTAATCCATCCCAAGCACCTTAGCAACCATGTTACAGTGGGTTAAAACCATCTACAACACCTTAGCAACCACATAATACATTGAAAAACCAACCTGAAGACCTAAGCAACCACATAGCAACAGGATAAAACTATTCACAATGCCTTAGTAGCAACACAACAAAGGGTTAAAACTACCCAGAACATCATAACAACCTTACAGTGTGTTGAAAACCCAGAATACCTTAGCAGTCATAATTTACTGTGCTAAAAAATCACCTTGAAAACCTAAGCAACCACAAAGCAATGGGTAAAACAATACAGAACACTTTAGCAACCACATAATGTATATAAAATAACACTCAGAACACATTAGAAATAACATAGCAACGGTTAAAACCTCTCATAACTGTTTAGCAACTTTAGCAAAGAGTTAACAGCTTAGCAACCATATAGCAACAGGTTAAAACCACTCATAATTCCTTAGCAATGGGGTAACACCTTAGCAACCACATAACTTGGTAAAAGCCACGTTTAACACCTTAGCAACCACATAATGCGGTAAAACACCCCAAATATCTTAGCAACCACATAATGTAATTAAAATCAAAACACTGTAGTAACTGCATAGCAACAGGTTAAAACCACTCATAACTCCTTAGCAACCAAACATCAATGGGTTAACACCTTAAACAACAACAACATAGCAACAGGTTTAAACCACTCATATCTCCTTAGCAACCAAACAGCAAATGGGTTAACACCTTTAACAACAAAAACAACACCAACATAGCAACAGGTTAAAACCACTCATAACTCCTTAGCAACTAAACAGCAATGGGTTAACACCTTAAACAACAACAACAACAACAACATAGCAACAGGTTAAAACCACTCATAACTCCTTAGCAACTAAACAGCAATGGGTTAAAACCTTAAACAACACCAACATAGCAACAGGTTAAAACCACTCATAACTCCTTAGCAACTAAACAGCGATGGGTTAACACTTTAAACAACAACAACAACAAAAACATAGCAACAGGTTAAAACCACTCATAACTCCTTAGCAACTAAACAGCAATGGGTTAACACCTTTAACAACAACAACATAGCAACAGGTTAAAACCACTCATAACTCCTTAGCAACTAAACAGCAATGGGTAAACACCTTAAACAACACCAACATAGCAACAGGTTAAAACCACTCATAACTCCTTAGCAACTAAACAGCAATGGGTTAACACCTTAAACAACAACAACATAGCAACAGGTTAAAACCACTCATATCTCCTTAGCAACTAAACAGCAATGGGTTAACACCTTAAACAACAACAACATAGCAACAGGTTAAAACCACTCATATCTCCTTAGCAACTAAACAGCAATGGGTTAACACCTTTAACAACAACAACATAGCAACAGGTTAAAACCACTCATAACTCCTTAGCAACTAAACAGCAATGGGTAAACACCTTAAACAACACCAACATAGCAACAGGTTAAAACCACTCATAACTCCTTAGCAACTAAACAGCAATGGGTTAACACCTTAAACAACAACAACATAGCAACAGGTTAAAACCACTCATATCTCCTTAGCAACTAAACAGCAATGGGTTAACACCTTAAACAACAACAACATAGCAACAGGTTAAAACCACTCATAACTCCTTAGCAACTAAACAGCAATGGGTTAACACCTTTAACAACAACAACATAGCAACAGGTTAAAACCACTCATAACTCCTTAGCAACTAAACAGCAATGGGTAAACACCTTAAACAACACCAACATAGCAACAGGTTAAAACCACTCATAACTCCTTAGCAACTAAACAGCAATGGGTTAACACCTTAAACAACAACAACATAGCAACAGGTTAAAACCACTCATATCTCCTTAGCAACTAAACAGCAATGGGTTAACACCTTAAACAACAACAACACCAACATAGCAACAGGTTAAAACCACTCATAATTATTCAAAATTCAATAAATTACTCAATTGAGCACCTTCCTGCATAAAAATGATCTGTATGAAGAATTTCAGTCAGGTTTTAGGCCCCACCATAGCACAGAAACTGCACTTGTTAAAATTACAAATGACCTGCTTCTTGCGTCAGATCAAGGCTGCATCTCATTTCTAGTCTTACTTGATCTTAGTGCTGCGTTCGACACCATAGATCATGACATACTCCTAGATCGATTACAAAACTATACAGGTATTCAAGGGCAGGCTCTAAGATGGTTTAGATCCTACCTGTCCGATCGCTACCATTTTGTTTACTTAAATGGGGTGTCATCTCATTTATCATCAGTAAAATATGGAGTGCCACAAGGATCCGTCCTAGGTCCCCTTCTATTTTCAATATACATGTTGCCCCTTGGTAATATTATTAGAAAATACGGAATTAGCTTCCACTGTTATGCTGATGATACTCAGCTATATATCTCAACGAGACCAGATGAAACTTCCCAATTATCTAAGCTAACAGAGTGTGTTAAAAATGTAAAAGATTGGATGACCAATAATTTTCTCCAATTAAATTCGGATAAGACAGAGATATTAATTATTGGACCAAAAAACACCACACAGAATCTTGTAGATTACAATCTGCAACTAGACGGATGTACTGTTACTTCCTCTACAGTCAGAAATCTGGGTGTTATATTAGACAGCAATTTGTCTTTTGAAAATCATATTTCCAATGTTACAAAAACTGCATTCTTCCATCTTAGAAACATTGCCAAGCTACGAAACATGTTATCTGTTTCTGATGCAGAAAAGCTAGTTCATGCATTCATGACCTCTAGACTGGACTATTGTAATGCACTTCTAGGTGGTTGTCCTGCTTCATCAATAAACAAGCTACAGGTAGTCCAAAATGCAGCAGCTAGAGTCCTTACCAGGTCATGAAAAATATGATCATATTACCCCAATTTTACAGTCTCTGCACTGGCTACCTATTAAGTTCCGTATCAGTTACAAATTATCATTACTTACCTATAAGGCCCTAAATGGTTTAGCTCCTGCGTACCTAACTAGCCTTCTACCACGCTACAACTCATCACGCACCCTAAGGTCACAAAACGCTGGACTTTTGGTAGTTCCTAGGATAGCAAAGTCCACTAAAAGAGGTAGAGCTTTTTCACATTTGGCTCCCAAACTCTGGAATAGCCTTCCTGATAATGTTCGGGGTTCGGACACACTCTCTCTGTTTAAATCTAGATTAAAAACGCATCTCTTTCGCCAAGCATTCGAATAATGTATCTCTTAAATTGTGAGTGTAGTTGCATCTGCATTTTTATTCTTTAGCTTGGGTTAAACTAATTTTACTTTGTTAGATCAGCAGCTATGCTAATGATGTCTTTACATCCCGTGGTAACTAGGATTTACACAAGCTCCAGTCTGGATCCAGAAAACCTGAGAAGAGATGATGCTGACCCTCAGAGGACCCCAGATGATGCTATCCTTGAATCAACAAACAGAACTAACAAATATTGCTACATGTGTGACTGCATCATATAATAACTATTAATTAATAATATTGATAGTTCATCATCTAGCTGACTACGTCTTGTATTATTATTTTTATTTTTCTAAAATCCTGTCATACGTGCACAAACTACTAGCTACTACTAAATATTGTAGAAACATAATTTTCTGTAAAGTTGCTTTGTAACGATTTGTATTGTAAAAAGCGCTATACAAATAAATAAACTTGAAACTTGAACTTGAACATAGCAACAGGTTAACACCTTAGCAACCACATAAGAATGTGTTAAAAAAAAAGTCATAACAACTTATGTGACAACCAAATAATGTGGTGTAAATCACCGAACACCTTTGTGACATTGCAAAAATGTGTTAAAACGACATAGTAAACATCAAGAAATCTTAGCAACAACATAATATGGTAGACAAAAAAACTTCGCAACCACACAGCAACATGTTAAAATACCCAGAACACCTTAGCAACCACTCAGTACCGCTGACGCCCTGGCAACGACATTGTGGTGAGTTAGCATGGGGAAGCATGCTAAAAATAGTTTGTATCAGTGATTGTTAAGCTAACAGCTCACAGTGTTCTGTAGAAAGGATGACAGATAAAGCAGCGAGGAGTTTTTTCACACACACTGACGGCTTTTCTCTGAGGACTGTCAGTGCGCTGCATGCTATTATACATCCTAAACAAACAACATTAAGGCCTCGGCTAAGAAAAAAATGCAATCTTTGCGGTGGCTTTTTCTTTTTTTGAGAAGATGTTTCTAGAAAAACTCCCAGCCTGGCTTTCATGCTCGAGTGGCTTTGAATAAAAGCGTGTCTGCAGCTTTATACAGCTATACAATGCTTAATTAAGGTTGCAAAAGGAGTGGATTATTTCTTTAAAAGTCATTGTTTTGTTACAGTGCCAAAGGGACTTTACTGCAGATGAGATGCTGACAGATGAAACAGATTTGAAGAGACTCCTGCAAACTCAGACGAGTCTCACTAATCTCAAGGCTAACCAAAGCAGCACTGACTGTCTGTATTCACCTGCGGTTTAGAGCTCAACACTCGACATCAGCACTGATAACTCGTCAAGAGATTACATTTATTACATTTATTCACTTAGCTGACGCTTTTATCCAAAGCGACTTACAATTGCTATATATGTCAGAGGTGGCACACCTCTGGAGCAACTAGGGGTTAAGTGTCTTGCTCAAGGACACATTGGTGTCTCACAGTGGATTCGAACCCGGGTCTTTCACACCAAAGACATGTGTCTTATCCACTGCACTAGCACCACCTTATTGTGTGGTTTTAAGAGATGCTTAAAACCACACAATAACACAGCAGGCTATCTTTATTTATTTAAAGTTATTTATTTAAATGACTTTATCAGTGCTGATCAAGGTGCTTCACAGTAACACAATACAATGTTAAAAATACAGGGTTTCAAATTTAAATCAATAAGTCAATAAGTTAAATCAATAAGATCCCTGTGGGATCGGAGAACTGTCAGAGGAATGACAAAATAACTTTGGCAAAGTTAGAAACAACAACGTTACATTCACTCATTAGCATTTCTGAACGTTAGGCTAGCTTCTAACAGTTACTTATCTGACTTTGGTTAAGCCACGCATTGTGCGCTAGGATGCTAGCAAGTGTAATTTCATAAAAAGGTCAATTTGTTATATTTTTTAGGACACTCATTTAAGCGATATTTAAATTCGCTTGGCGGCCATCTTGGAAATACTTACTGGATGCTATTTTCTACATAGCATACAAGTATGAAAATCTGAAAAATAGTTTGTCAGGATTGTTTAAAATTAGCAATAAAATCTGACAACAACTTAAAAAATAAATAAATTAAAACATCTTGATTTTCCAATTGAAAAAAAAAGTCATTGCTAATGCTAATTGCTAATGTACACATAAAAAAAACAAGACTTAATGACATTTTTGACGGCCATCTTGGAAATGCCCACTGGAAATCTTCAACACTGGTTAATATTATATTTCAACTAAACTCGTGTTTAATAGGTCAAATTAATATAATATTAAAATTAATATAATATTTTCAAGACTTACCCCAAGTCAGTTCGCTCGGTAGCCATCTTGGAAATTCCCACTGGATGCCATTTTCTGAATCATGAAGTATGAAAATCTAAATTATTTAACATATTTCAAATCAACAATACATTTGGATTCTCCACCTGAAATCATGCTTAAGTTGCTATTTTGCAGTGCTAATGCTACTTGCTAATATACACACACAACCAAATTGATTGTTTTATCATAACCACTCTTGAATAACCAAGACTTTATGATAATTTAAGACTTTTTACCAGTCACTTGGTTGCCATCTTGAAAATGCCATCTGGAAGGTATTTTCTACTATACGTATAACACTTTTCTGAATTTTCTTCTTTAAAACACTTGTTAATATCATAACTAAAAATTTCCTTCATAAAAAGGTCAAATTATGAATTTTTTTTATATAATTATATTTTTAGACACTTAGCAGCCATCTTTTAAATTCCCACTGGGTTCTATTTTCTATCAGGCATGATGTATTAAAATATACAAAAATTGTTTGGCTAAATTGTTTCATTTAGGTATTTCAAATCAGCAATACCTCATCAGAAATACAATACAAAGCTATTTTTCAATTTGTGATAATGCTATCTGTTATATATACACCAAACGCAATTGATTGTTTTAACTGAACGACTCTTGAATAACCAAGACTTAATAATATTTTACACTTGGCGGACATCTTGAAACACAGCATTACAGTGTTCAAAAATATATAAAAATATTTATTAAGATTATTACTTCACAGAACTATTCTTTAATTAAAAGGCCAAATTATGGCGTTTTTGAGATAGTGATGTAAGTAAAGTCAATTCGCTTGGTGGCCATCTTGAAAATCCCCACTGGACGCTATTATCGATGTAGGACAACAGTTTGTCAAGATTATGTTTCAATTTAGCCCAAATTGATTAATAAATTTAGGATTTCCACCTGAAATTACGCTAAAAACACTGTTATCTGTGCTAAATCTAATGGCTAAGTACACGTGCATTAACTCTATCAGAAATGTAACTGAAGGGCTCTTGAATAAGCAAGACTTTCTATTTTTTTAAAGTTAGCTTAAACTTTATCTAGCTACATTATTATTATTTTTCTCATAATTGCATGTTATAAGCACGCAATTGTATTCGTTACAAAATCAGATTCGCGAGATATATACTAGCAATGGCGAGAAAAAAAGTCAGAATTGTGACTTTATAACACGCATTTATTTATAAAACGCGATTCTTGAAAAAAGACAGGATTGTGACTTCATAATTCGCAATTGTGAGTTTATATAACGCAATTCTGAAAAAATGTCAAAATTGTGAGATAAAAAGTTGCAATAACCTTTTTATTTTTCATTCAGTGGCGGAAATGGGCATGCATACATTTCTGACTGTATTTTTTAAAGTCTGGAAACCGTGACAGCTGATGTTATTATGTTTGTGGTAGACATCGAAACAGACGCTTAATGTGTTTTTTATTATTCCACACGCACATTAAAAGCATGTCTCTGGGGCTCTCTTTAGTCATGACCTGGCACAGTCAAACCATTATGTTTAACATTGAATGCTAATTCGGTTTTGATTAATTCTTGTTTTGCATGAATGTGAATGATAAATTGTTTTTAAGGGCATTTAAATAAGTCGCCTGTCATTAATATCTGCGGTGAGCATTAGAACAATAATAGAATCAGAATTATGCGTAAACATTTTCACATTTAGTTCAAAAAGACATGATTTTGTGATATTATAAAGACTGGTTTTAGAGAATAGGCCTGCTGCCTGTCTCAGTCTCTCCTCTGTGTCTTTGTTTTATACGCTTCTAACCTTCAAGGCGTAATAATCTGGTCTAATCCATTCCCCTGACTGTAAACGCTCCTTATTATGTTCGGCCTGCATATTCGGTCCCAGGGGTCTTGGGACTTAAATGTTTGCACAGTAAAGCCACCAGTTTCTGAAGCAAATACATTGTGGATATCAGGTCAAGACAACAATTTATAAACATTTCTTTCGCTGTATAGGCATGCACAAATATGCATTTATGATTAATTAATTTTGTAGTCGCACTAATGCTGCCTTAAAGGCATCTTCTAAACGTCTATTTGACATCTCATAGTAAATGTCCTATAGATGTATTGTATTGCAGATGAACAAACACTCTAAAAACTACATCTTCAGATGTAATGCAGATGCCAAATAAAGGTCGCTTCTATTTTTTAGCTGTAGAAAACAGCTCCTAGGTTGCTAGATAATGCAAAGAGGTATTTCATATCATATTATTTTTATGCATTATAAACACACTGGTTTGTAGCGCAAACGATTGCGTTATGTGCACCGAAAAAAAATGTCTTCCATTTGCTTGGGCCCCAAGTACCCATAATGCCTATAGCTTGTTTGCAATGACATGATTCAGCATTTTATCAGTGATCAGCCAACCTGCTCTCATTTCCATTGAGTGCTAACACAAAGCGGGAAAATCCTGACATAATACAGTGATTTTCTGATCCCCTTGGGGGCCGCTCGTTTGTTAGCGCTGAGTTCTCGGGTTCGTTAGAGCCTGTTCTTCGTTTGTGCATATCAGTGTGACACCAGGTCGATCTCTAGACCATTAATCACGATTCTGAGCGCTCGTTCGTACAAAAACGGGCTTCATTTTCACCTGGGAGCTCAACAAAAGGCCATTCTCAGAGAAGAACACGGCGCTCTAATCAGCTTTAATCTCATTCATTTCAAACTTCACTGTAACTCACTATGAGGAACCGTTAGGAACAGGAAGAATTGGGACAATCTTCCAGTTTTGAGAAGCGCTGACTCGTGGGAAGACGCGGCGCTTTGTTTGCCCACCTCTCGCCGGCCCACACTTAATGTGCTGTTAATCAGAGCCGAAGCGGTCGGACACTCCTTCTCTTGTTCTGGTGGAGCGGTGAGTCAGTTCAACTCTTCACACCAGCAGAAGAACCTCTCTGAGCTTCTGTCTGCTAAAAAAAGAGCTGCCGAATAGAGCAAAGTGCCATCAAACACCATGCATTTCACGAAAAACAGACTCCAGACAGTGTACTTATCCTATTCCGGGTCAAACGTTGTTTCACATTTCTTCATCTGTGAGAAACAGACGTTTAGTGGAATCACCAAGCTGCTCTTTTCTACACAATCAAAATGAACGAGGCCTATCATAAAAACTTTTATCTACTGATATCATAATTCATTCAATATTTCATTGCTATTATTCAATCACAATAAAAATTAAAGTCAATTACATTTTTAATTTAGTTTTATTTGATATTATTTTTTTCTTCCAAATTGTGTCATAAAATGGTAATGAAATCATTTTAATATATATATAGATTTATATATATTCATTCTCCAAATTAATACAAAAATTATATATATATATATATATATTTACATACATTACTATAATATAAAATATATAAATTATAAATAATAAATTATATAAATGATATATAATTATTTTTTTAAGAATAATTATAATATCTAAAAAGTATATATATTCTAAATAATATAAAGTAACATTAACTTTTCTAATTATGAAAAAATATTCTAAATAATATAAATTAATATTATATTAATATTACAATTTGTGGGAAATATTTGTATATTAATAACAAAATTAGTTTTTTGGAAAAAAATATTATAAATAATATAAAATTCTACATATTAAACACTATTTTACATTAAACAATTATGTTAAAAAAATTTATTTTATAAACAATAATATGTAAATTAAATATTATAAAAATATTAAAATATATGTTAATTAAAATATATTTAAAAAAACATTACAACCTTCAAAAGACTAAAGATGGTCTCAATAATTTGTATTTTTTTCTATTTTTTTTTTTCAAGCATTGAAAGTTCAAGATGGCTCACATTTTTTGATATCCAAAAATTGTTACCATAAACATTTTAATCATTTCTAAAGCAAAAACTGCAGAATCTGTCAAAATGCATTAAATGGAGCTGAGAGTGCTATGTTTCAGCATGCTAACTGTAATCACAATCAAATTAGCACAAATATTTAACAAAAACACTTGACGTTCACCTTCTGTTGAGTTCTGCAGTATCTGTGCAACAATCTGATGAAAATATGAGGACAAACAGTTCGATCTGGAAACAGTAGTGTGTTTTCAGTGATTTGCAGAGGCTTTTAGGAAAAACAACAGTCCAGAATCAAAACGGATCTCTTACAAAAATAAATCATCCATTGACTTGATGCATTTGAGGTTATGGAAACAAATACACATTGAACACTGTTCCTGCAAACCCGCCACCAAACTACCCACTCTGTCACCTTTCCACCATCTCACGTGTATTTATACAAGGAACAAACAAATCTAGATCATTCAATACTGGTTTTACACGCATACAATTCAAACTTGAGCAGTTCCGCCAAAAATTACAAAGTACTTAATTTACTCACCCTCAGGCCACCCAAGATGAAAGTGAGTTTCTTTCTTCATCAGGTTTGTAGAAATGTAGCACTGCATCAGTGTCTCATCAATGGATGCTCTGCAGTGAATGGCTGCCGTCAGAATGAGAGTCTGATAAAAACATCACAATAATCCACAGTCCATCAGTGAACATCTGGAGAAGACAAAAGCTGAAACAAATCCAGCATTAAGATGTTTTTAACTCAGAGTCTATAATCCATAATAACACTTCCTCCAGTGAAAAAGTGTTGTGGTCTGAATCAGGAGAGAAATCTGCACAGATCAAAACCGCTCTAAACAAATATGTGGATGGATTTTGATGTGAGACAACTGGAGTTGGGCTTTTGCATTGGAGGACGCTTTCTCATGGATTATGAACTCTTATTTTAGCTGGAAGCAACGTTTTGAAGCTAAAAACGTCTTAATGATGGATACTTCTTACAAACATGCATCTTACTTATTGGATTACAAGATTACTTGTGGATTACTGTGATGTTTTTATCAGCTGTTTGGACTCTCATTCTGACGGCACCCATTCCCTGCAGAGCATCCATTGATGAGACACTGATGCAGTGCTACATTTCTCCAAATCAGATTTTACAAATTATTTTAATTGCTCTTCAAGTTTTTCCCACTCGTTCTTGTATGTTGCCTTTGAATAGTAAAAGTTTCCATTTCTTCATAGCAAAATCAAAATCAAGCCACTCTCGAAAAAATGTGAATATTTTGCCATATTTTATGAATCGAGTAGTCTCTTCTCTGGACTTCAGTTTTTGCTTCAAATCAAATGTTTCCGTTGCTTCGGAGGTTCACACTTTTTGAAATCCCTACAGAGAAAAAGAGCGGGAAAATCCCTCCAGGATCCGACCACACGGTGTTTTGGGCTGAATTTGCCCTGCGTTTGGTGCAACTGAAGCGACGGAGGTCCTTGGTTGACATTCAGAGCACCGGTTGTGATTGAGAGCTCCAGTAATTGCCTCTGAAAGCGGTCAAATGTTTTCATCGCTAGGTAAAACGCGGCGGCCGAAGTCGTTACTCACTGAAGCGTGTAAAGATCACGCCACCTCAGACGAGGCTGCATTAAGTTAATAATCACTTTCCCCTTCCATCCGGCTCTTTTTGGCTTTATTTAGGGAGCGGTAGACCGACTCGGGACAAAGAGGAGAGAGGAACAAATAACACATTGTCAACAGATCGCATGAGTGAAGCTTTCATGCTCCGCCGGACTCAATTATAATTTACTTCGCCAATTCCACGACATCAAAAGAGACCAGAAGCGATGCTTATTTAGGCAGAGCTGTGAAGGAAAGCCTGCGGTTATATATCAGCTCTCAAGTGCCGTTTATCTCATGCACATGAAATTACAGCTAGTCAAGAACTTTACTGATAGTGGTTTGAATTGAAAACGCAAACCGAAATTGATTGACCTTCCCCTCACGAAGAAAAAAAGTCTGGTGAATCAAAATGAGCCGGAAAATTGGACAATGACCAATGATTTCAATGAATCATTTAAATCAAGATTATGTATATACTGTAGCTAGCACCCTTCTTTATTGCACACTGAGGAGATAATAAATTGTAATTTAATAATTACATTTAATAATAATAATAATAATAATAATAATAATAATAATAAACAATGAGTAAGTGTGTCTAAACATGTAAATGGAAATGTATAAATAAATGTAATAATAATGAGTTGTCCAAACTTTTATAATAATTGTATAATACTAATAGGTGATAGGTAATGTAAATAAATATATACAACAAATTGTGCTACTATTTAGAAATGTATGAATGTGGTTATAGAAATACAAATAAATAAAGTGAAATACAATTAAATTAAATAAAGAAATGTTTTTTATTGTGCTACTATTTAGAAATGTATGAATGTGGTTATAGAAATACAAATAAATAAAGTGAAATACAATTAAATTAAATAAAAAAATGTTTTTATTGTGCTACTATTTAGAAATGTATGAATGTGGTTATAGAAATACAAATAAATAAAGTGAAATACAATTAAATTAAATAAAAAAATGTTTTTATTGTGCTACTATTTAGAAATGTATGAATGTGGTTATAGAAATAAAATTAAATAAAATTTAATAAAATTAAATTAAAAAAATAATTAAATTATTTGGTCCTAACAAAAGGCAGTATAAATAAATAAATAAATAGAACTGTACTAATAATAATAATAATGGAAAAAGCTTGCTGCGATTAGTTAGCAACTTAAAATTAAACATTAGAGTAAGAAATAATGAGTTGTTTGAACTTAAAATGTTCATGCTTGACTTAAAAATATAAATTTAGTTTTAAGTTGTTGTATCTAACTGTTGAAGCATTGTGTTTTACAGTGTAATAATAAATGAGTAGATGTGTCTGTATTATAATAGAATGACAAAATGTGAGGCTTTTCCATCTCAGGTGAAAACCAGTGTTTACTGTCTGCTTGACTTGAGGTTGTCGTATCTTATACAGTACAATACAGTACGGCTCCTATTTTCAATCACACCTTAATTTCCCAACTATCCCAGCACAGTAATCCCTGTTTCATGACTATTTTGAAGCCCTCAGTGCACACTTTCTCCCAAACTCATGGATCAAACCATAAAAAATAAGCTTTTCACATGTGTATCATCACGTAAAGTCTCGCAAGGCGACTGCAAGAGCCTAATAATGCGTTTTTCCATTCGAGCGAAAGCATAATGTTGCAGCAAGTGAAAGTTATCCGGTTGCTATGGTGAAGCCATCAAAGAGACATCTAGCCTTAATATGGAATGAGCGTATTACATTTACATATTCAGTTAGAGCAGGAGACGTTTCACTTCAACACTGTGAAGACGCTCGAGTCACGCAGGCCAAAGAAAGCACCTCTCAGATTGGAAAAAGATGCTTTTACAGCAATATAAAAGACTGAACTCAAACACCTCATAGCATCAATGTGTTTTACACGCCAGATTTAGAGATGTAAATGCAATGAGGAGAGAATCTGACCAGGCAAACCTTGAGGATTTGGATTCGTCAGTAGGTCAGAGGTGAAAGGTCAAGCCCTTAAAAATACTGAATTCTGTGCAGGATACCACACATGATGCCAGAAATGTTGCCTCGGCAAATAAATGAAATAAAATAGGTACTTAAATTACAAGAACTAAACTTGAAATAAAAGGTAATTAAGGCTAAATATAAATTACAAATTATATTACCAAATTGATACCAAACAAGCTAAAATTAAAACAGAAATTTTTTAAAAAATTAAAAAATTGGAAAATTGGCAGAAGTCAATAAAAAAATTTAACCTGGAATGAAAGGCTAATTATATAAATAAAAGTACTAAACTTTAAATATGAAAACTGTAAAGAAAGCCTCAGTTGAAATATGATAATTACAAAAATGTAAACTAATATAAAAGTTAATTAAGGCTTAATGGACACATAACAAAATGATTAAAAATCGAACTTAAAATGAAAACTGAAAATATAAAAAGCTAATTTAACATATTAATAAATACTATTATAGTATTTAATTTATGAAAACCTAATTATGGGTTAATACTCTCTAAAATACCATTGTTAAAGTACTATTTTTGAAAGCTAAACAGAGTGAGTTTATTTTTGACCAAGTTTACACAAATTTATTCAGCCCATGTTTCATGAACAAGGTCTTAAGTTTGTATTTTACTTTTCAAAAATGTAAGTTGTAAATATTATGTTTAACTTTTAATAAAAGTAATGGAGAATGTACTCTAAAATACATTTGTGTAGCTTCATTAAAATATGGTGAAGTTTCTCTTGATGAATAAAATGCAAGTGACACTTAATTTTCGCTGTATTCCTCACATAAATCAAATGAAAAACAGTGCACGCAAACAATTTACAAGAAAAGTTAGCTGTTAACATTGCATAAACGCACAAAAAACGTTTTCAGGAACATTACTGCTGTACAATATTTTTCACACTTTCTATAATGCACTTTTGTTTAGCAACACCAACAAACTGACTGAAAACATGCTAGCGATGTTACAAATAAAAACCAGTGCACATTGATTCTACTGGATATCATATTTTAGTACTAACTGAGCACTTGGCTGTTGTCTTTTATACCGTAATGATCCTTAATTCCTATTTGTTTGCGAGAGGAAAAAGAGCCGAGAAGCGAATCTCTCATCCTGTTAGCATAGCTGTTACACTAATGCCCTGCAATCAAATGAATAAATAATTTCCAAAACAATTACGGCTCTCTCAGACAATTTAGACACGGCTGCTTTTTTAACGACGGCAGCAATTATCAGAGCGCTCATGTGATTTTCTTGAGAGTGCACCTAACCGAGGTTAAATAAAGCGCTAGTCAAACACATAAAAGAAGCGGACAATACCATTGGATTAGGAAAAGTGGAGAGGGCGGCAATCACTTACAGACTGATGAAAGAGCAATTGAGCTGTTTTTTCGCCAATCCGCTACACCATCCACATGTAGACTGAACGTTCCTCAACACATAAATGTATTAAATCACCAATGAAAGTGATTTATTTAGCTATTCCTCCTTTTAGGCATGTGCTGCAGTGATTAGCCTTCTCAAACAAGTTAAAGTGGTCTGGTTTAGCTGGTCTCCAAGTATAAAAGTGGCCAAAACCCAGTGAAAGTGCCAAAGAACACCAACCTGACTAGCTTGGTGGCTAGTTGAGACCAGCAAACCGCTTTACAGCTAATTTAAGGCACACTGGTTAAGCTAGCTAAGTTTTTCCCAGCAGGTCCACATCCAGTCTGCAACATTTCGGCAAAATTGCACGATGAAAAAAAGTGTTTCTACTAAAGAAAAAGCGCCTAAATTAGCCTGATTAGTTAGTATGGTTTGATGCCTTTAGAGACTTGTAACCAGCAAACTAGCTAAAGTTGTTTCTAATAGGAACATGACATGTATAACATATGTAAAAACACTTAATTATATGCTACATAGATTAACTGCTTCCTGTGTTTAGCATGCTACGATTAATATTAGTAGCAAATCTTTCCCAGAAACTCCTATGAATTTTATTCAGAGTGAGTTTTAAGTGCGAAAATTTCTTTACAGTTCTTGAGAGATGATGAAGTGTTCAAGAAAGCTTTCGGAAAATCTTTCCGGGTTTCTTGCTCTGTTTGTGCAATTCTATTTGTCAGTGCTAGCGGGGCAAAACCTTTAAGACTTTGACTTTGGAAATCTGTCGTCTGCAGTCAACAGATGGACCCTAAAAGTCTACAAAGTGACAATAAACAACAGCAAACTTTTCCACTGAAAAAATAAACACAACAAAAAAACTTAAATTAGCCTGATTAGCTAGTATTTGTTATTGGTTTTAGAGACACGAGTTATAACAAACTAGCTTTAGGTTGTTTTGAAACCAGACTTTAGCATATACAGTATTATGTATCAGAAGACTTATACATGTTAAATACCTCATTATACTGTATGCTACATGGATTAGCCGTTTATTGCATTTAGCATGCTATGAGTCGTAGTAGCAAATATTTCCTAAAACCTCCGCCAAATGTTATTCTGTGTGAGTTTAGAGTACATTTTTTTTTTCAAACAATAGCTTAAAGAAAAACAATCAAGAAACCTGTTGGACAAAAATACAATTAAGAATATAATAAAGATATAAACAGTTATTAATACTTCATGATATGCTACATGGATTTAGCCTGTATTTAGCATGCTTCAATACATAACAGTAGCAAATATTTCCCAAAAATTATCATAAATGTTATTCTGTGTGAGTGGGAAATAGCCAAGAATCTTTTCGGAAGACCTTTTCCAGCTCCGTTTATCAATGCTAGTGGCTCAAAAGTCAAACATTACACCTTTAAGACTCATCAGAATTCAACAAACGGATCCCAAAAGTCTCAGAAGGGACAGTAAAGCAACACAAGCTCCTCCGAAACCATCTGATCCCCCTCAGGAAGGCTGCATTTTGCCAGGAGTTGTTCTTTGTGAGAAGATGTGCTGCGTCGACCCCATGCGTCCCTGCTCCAGTCCCCGGTGGCGGCTTAAAAAAGTGCAGCTGACATTGAATTGAGTTCAGAGGGCCTCCATCTGCACCCGCGTCTCCCACTGGACCCTTTTGCCCAGCAAACCTCCCTGACTGCGTTCCACATTCAGTCGTACAGCCGTTTGACTTCAGCTCTCCCCCTTCTGTTCCCGAGAGATTCCCGCTCGGCATTGACAAATGCACAAATGCTGCGCTCTGGCTGATGGTTTCATTTGTATTTACGCGGCTCCCTGGGTAACCCTTAAAATAACTATTACATTTACAGCAACACAGACTCTCTAACACAGTTGGAAATGAAGACGAGAACCATCAAAATATGTGTCCTGAGTGAACGGCCCCTTCGATTTCTATTTCTGCTCATCGGGATGCAAAATGGCGTGAGGATGCTGCGCATGCTCTCCATAAATCAATCTTTTGTCTTTTGAGTCTAGGTGTGTTTCTGACTGACAGGTTCAATTTGCTTGACCTTGGCTTTCCTTTACATGCACCAAATATATAAACGAGGGGCAGAAGCCGAGACGCGTCAATCCATCACCAGGGACGGCTCATTCATTCAACACCGCTGACTGTAAATGCTGTTCTTTTTGAAAATCTACCATACTTGGTTAACCTTACTTAAACTGTGCTACTACAGGATGCAGCTAAAACAATGGTAAAGTGAGTCTTTTCTGCCAAATGAGGACAGATAGTTACAGTAAAAGCATGGTGAAGATTATATTTTCTGCCAAACTAGCATAGTTACTGCAATTTATGCTACTCTGTTAAAAATATGGTAAGTCAAATCTTTTCTTTCAAACTAGCACATATTTTGCCATTAATTTTACTATGGTAAAACCTAAACGTAACCTTTTTTTACCAGTCTTGCACTGATACGTCAATTTAAGGGCTACTCCACCCCAAAACGAAAATATTGTCATTAATCACTTACCCCATGTCGTTCTAAACCTGTAAAAGCTTCGTTCTTCTTCAGAACACAATTTAAGATGCAGTATTTTGGATGAAAACCGGGAGGCTTGTGACTGTCCCATTGACTACCAATTAAATTAAACTCTCAAGGTCCAGTAAAGTATGAAAAGCATCGCCAGAATAGTCCATCTGCCATCAGGTTCAACCGTAACATTATGAAGTGACGAGAATACTTTTTGTATGCGAAGAAAACTTCAAATTAAATGTTCCCTCCTGTTGGAATGACCTCCCCAACTCAATCCGAACAGATGAGTCCTTAGCCATCTTCAAGAATCGGCTTAAAACCCATCTCTTCCATCTTTATTTGACCCTCTAACTTCAGCACTCACTATTCCAATTCTATTCTTGAAGTATCCCTTTAAAGTTACTGTGATATTTTTTTTTTTTGCCAATCTAGCACAGATACTACCATAATTTTTACTACAGTAAAACTCTGGTAAAATAAACCGTTCATGCAAAACTATCATTATAACTACTATCATATTTTGTTATAGTAAAAACCATGGACACTACTATGAATGTTACGTTGTTAAAATCATAGTTAAGTTTATCTTATCTGCCAAGCACAGTTACTTCAATTAACATTATTATGGTAAAGCATGGTAAATCAAATAATTTCTGACAAACAAGAATGCACACTACAATCAGTAGCCAAACTAACAGACCATATTGTGATAAAATCATGGTAAAGTGAATTAGTTTTTATTTATATATTTACTGCTAAATTAACACATTATTAAAGTTTCAGACTTTAGGATCACAATAAAACACTGACTGACATTTTCTCTACATTTATGCGTTGTTTCTTTACATTTTCACATACAGTGTTATGACAAATGTAAGTATTATTTTCATTGGACCTCAGAGTCTTAATTGCTCTGCTCTATATATATGCCTATGCTGCTTGACGTGAATCACAAAGGCCCAGCAGATGTTGGAGATGTAGTGTATAGCATGGGTTAGTGCTCCCCTGTGACTTCTCTCGTACATTTTCTATGCTTGTCAGGGATTGTGTACTGAAGAGGGCTAGGACAGAGGGAGCTGTAGATCTCGCCGTAGCATGCTAGCAGCTGTGCTGGACTGACAGATGTGAACTCTTCTCTTTTCTCACCGATGGGCCGCAGCTGTTTACCGCGTCTTCCAGTGTAGCACTGCTGTCCACGTTTGTGTCGCTGTCGCTAATGAGCTCAGTCATGCACAAAAACACACATCCCTCCCTGCTAAGGACAACAAAGCTAGTCTAGGTGTGAATGTGCTAGCAGATAATTGTGTCACTTCTGAATTTGGGAAAAATCATACTTTTTGTATTATTCAACGCGGATTATCAAACAATCACATGGGTTCAGTGCTAGCCTAGCACGTCACTGAAAAGAAAACATTTAAAGTGAGCTTTTCCTGTTATTTTCATCTAACATGAAGGGAGCATAAACTGACTTGCTAATTTAAGAGTAGTACTTGCCTACAGATAGCTGCTTTTATGCTTATTATCTAAGGTGTTGTTGTGGTTGTTAGGGCATTGCTAAGCATTAGCTAAGGTGGTCTGCATGGTTTGTAGCACATTTATATTGCTTTTGAGTGGTTTCAATGGCATTGTTACCTGTTAGCTAAGGTGTTGATTAGGTTTTAATGCATTTCTATGCAGTTGCTAGGGTTTCTAGGGAATTGCTAAGTGTTAGCCAAGGTGGTCTACGTGTTTTTTAAGTGCATTTCAATTGCCTTTGAGTAGTTAATATGACATTGCTATGCATTTGCCAAGGGGTTGATACATTTTACAAACATTTCTAAGTGGTCGCTATAGCATTGCTAAGCATTAGCTAAGGTTTAGCACATTTTTACAAATTGCTCAGGTGTTTTGGATGGTCGCAATGGCGTTGAGTAGTTTTTAAACACATTTTTATCCTATTGCTTGGGTGTTTTGGGTGGTTGCTATAGTGTAGAGTAGTTTTAGTACATTCTATGCAGTTGCTAGGGTCTGACGAGTTGCGACGAGTTAGGAGTTGCTAGGGTGTTTTGGGTGCTTATAGGGCATTTTGAAGTCTTAGCAGCTTCTGGGTGTTTTTGGTGGTCACTTACAAGCAAAAGTCAATAACTGTCTCTAGATATGGCTTAAGTTGGCTAATGTTTTGAGTAGTTTTTAGCACAGTTGCTAGGGTGTTTTGAGTGGTTGCAAGGGGCTGCAAAGTGTTAGCTAAAATTATGACTGGCAGCTCCTTATGTGTTGTATCGAGTCATCACTTACTAGCAACAAATAGCAATATGGCTGGAGTCCAGCATTTTCATGTCCATTTCAGAAATAAGAATATCTTATCACTTAGTATATTATATTAAAAACACAATTAAACCTTGCTGGACTGTATAACCGCTGTCAAACTCCAATGCACATCGTATCCAGGCTCTGTGCGCAGCTAATGCTCCTGTCCATCAGCGTTTATCAGGGATGACCTGGATATGATCTGATGTGGCGGTGAGGTACATTAAGCTCTCCAACAGCGAGGGAGGGGGCAGTGTTGCCCTTGACTGGAGGACACAGCCGGCTACACGCTGGGCTGAGTCGAGCCGTGGATCGCTGGAGTGATGGTTCCATTAAGCCCTTTCTAAGATGGGTCAAGAGACAGAGGATGCTGGGAGGGCAGTCAATCACCACCCGGCCCCTGTTCACTCTCTATGGCCCCCGGTCAGACTGAATGACTTGGTAATTCAGACCATAATCAATTTGTAGGGCACCAGCCGCTGATTCAAGAACAGGTGAGGGGCCAAAACTCCAAACGTATGCTCTGATGAAGGTAATGTACCACGGCAGATTAAACGATTCATCTTCACTTCGTCCGCTTGGTCCTTGGGCATCCATCTTGGACAGGGTGAGGGGATATAAAACCAACAGATGGCTGATACTGTTGGGAAGGTCCAGCCCAGACCTTATTGGATGCTATTGATTCCATGGTACATCATAATAGTCACAAAGATTTATTGATGTAAAACTCAGTGATTGGACAACTGTTTGTTAGGAATGTTTTCTCAAATGCATGACTAATGACTTATATCTTATTTTGCAACATATTAAACCCAGAGTGTTTTTTTATGGAGTTTGCTATCAATAATGTTTATACAAAAGTATAAACCCAATTGATTTGGATTTTTCATTTGGACTTGTATACAGCCACCTAGCAACCACCTTGAGCACCCTAGCAACCACATAGCAACACTCAGCAACACCTAGAATGTCCTGGAAACCACCTAAAACACCTGTTTTTGATTGGGAGATTATGAGATTGGGATTTTTCCCACTTGGATGAGTAAGCAACCAGCTAGAGCATGCTAACAATCACATAGCAACATGCTAAAGACAATCAGATAACTTTATTAATACTTAAAAATCCCTGGAAACCACCCAAAACACACTTTTTTGTGATTGTGAGATTTATAACATTATAACATACCATCTATAACATTATGCCTTGTGTTTACCTTGGCATTAACTTTCATTGTCAGTATTTTGTTGAAGCACCTTTTCCTTTAATTACAGCCTTTAGTCTGTTGGGATTTGTCTCTACTAACTTTGCACATCTAGACTTTGGAACATTTGCTCACTCTTCTTTGCAAAAAAATGCTCAAGTTCAGTTCAATCTGATGATGAGCGTTTACGGAATGCAGTCATCAACTAATTCCACAGATTTTCAATGGGGTTTAGTTCTGGACTCTGACTACGCCATGCAAAGACATTCACCTTTTTTTCCTCAAGAATTTGACGGTATTTTGCCTCATCCATTGTTCCTTCTATCCTGACAAGTGCTCCAGTCCTTGCTGCTGAGAAACACCTCATAACAGGATATCAGCACCTCCATGCTTTGCAGGAGAAATGCTGTTATTTGGATGGTGAGCTGTATTGGATTTTCACCAGAGATATCGTTTGGTGTTGAGGTCAAATATTTCATCTTCAAGGTGTGTTTTGACAAAGCTCAGACTGACTGCATGTGGCCTTTCTTTAGGAGTGGTATTTTCTTGCAACACTCCCATACAAGCCACATTTGTGGAGAATTCGTGATATTGTCATCAATTGCACACAATTATCACTGCTGCTTCATAGTTGATGTCGGCCTCTTCGTAGCCTCTCTGATCAGTTTCCTCCGGCTCTTTAATCCAGTTTGTAGCAATGTCCTGATCCAGGGAGGGTCTGTGTTGTACCAAAAACCTCCCACATCTTAATAATAGACTTCACTGATCTTCTATGCATTGTTAAAGCCTTTGATTTTTTTTATCCATCTTCTGACTTTGTGACTGTCCACAACTTTATCCATCATGTAATTTAAGGCTGCAAAATGTGATTATTTTAAAGGGGGGTAATTCTCTTCTATACCCACTGTAGATACAGCAAGTGCTTGCAAGCTGAAAACCATCACAGTTCCTGTAAATGCAGAAGACAAAGAAATCATTAGCTTGCATCATGTGATGCCGTTCATGATGGTGCATTGATGAGGGAAGTTCTTTCAGTCACCTCGTGGGAACTTCACCTTCCCATCCTTCCAGAGCGAAGCAGCACACCAGTGTAATAGCCCACCCCAAGCCATTGTGTGCGATTCAACTTTGGCTCCTAGCAGCTAGAAAAGACTCTCTCTCAATTTCTCTTCATTTAAGACATTCATTTCTGTTCAGGCTTTGTGAAAGCCACCCGAAGTCTCAAAAGCTGCAGGTCCCAGGTCCCCGTCAAGCCCTTTCATGCTGAGATAAACAGGCAGGCGTAGGATTTAATTCAAACATATAGACATGTCTGTCGCCGTCTCGCTCCAAGGAGTTGAACACTTTTAGCTGATGTTTGATGGCACTCGTTTGCCCGGGGATCAGAAATCCCAGTTAAATCAAGAAACTCTTTTGGCTCCGGCATAAAGCCAGTGATGTAGTGTATAGCTGCTTTTACAAACAGCCTGACAAGCTCCTCGTCAGCGCCTTTTTGCTGAAGATTTGGCACGGTCCGCATCCGTCTTGACCCAACAATAACAGGAATTCTGGAAGTTGACCCAGAGTTTCAAGGACTGCGGGTGTTCGTGTCTGATGTGCGGTCCTCAGAAGCAAAGGCAAGCCATGAGTGGTGTGAATGCACAATCCATCATTTCAAACGCATTGACAGTAAAAGCACAACTTAAGAGGACGCACTGATGGAATGGGGTCTGGTTAGCCTCAGTTGCCTTAAGTTGACTAAGGAATAAGTTAAACAAGTGGTATCGAATCGAATGAAAAGAAATGTCTTAGCTGTGGTTTTTGCTTTCCTCTGTCACTCCGGGGAATCGGAGGAACGTCTGCACAGATGTGTCAAAATCAGCAACATCTGGCTCTTGTCAGCAGATTTTGGCCTGCTGGGGGTTGAGAAAGCTGAGATTGTCAAGAAACCATTATTTCTGAGGTGCGTTTCACTAAATGTTCGCTAAAATGTTCAGCTTGACAAGCACTGGTTGAATAATGGCATCAAGAAGCCTGTCTTTGATGATTACTTTAAGCATGAACCATTGAAAGAGCTAGTTAGCTAAAACATAGCAACCACATAGCAAAGTGCTAGAATTATAGCAACTAACATTTGCTTAAACAAGAGAAACAAGTCAAAAATGGTCAAATCATACATTAGTTGACAACAACAAAAACATCAGAAATATAAATCACATTTTAAACAATCATTTTCCATTAGTTACTTATATGAATACGGAACTCGATTGAGAAAATAATAAATCAGTTATTAATTATTATTATTATCATTATTAAATGGATAAAAACGGATCATCATCTATAACTAAAACTAACAAAAATAATAATAGTTATTTCAATATCAATTTTACAAATTTATTTTACTTCTAGTTAACTCAAACTACAATTTAAAATAAGCTTTCAGTTAAAATTTGAGAAAATATTTCAGTTAATCATTTTAGTTTAAGTACTAAAACTGCTAAAACTGGAAAAAAAACATTATACACTAAATACACAGATTAAAAAAAAGACAAAATAAACTAAAATGAAAATAGAAAACATGAACTCAAAATATAAATAAATGTCATAATACACTATTAAAAATTCGACTAAAATAACTTTATGGAAAGCCAATGGTAGCCAATGGTAGCCAATTAAATAGAATACATAATAAATCAATTATAAAAATGAATATGGTATGGTAGAAGCTTCTCATATATTTTATTTATTGTTTACTACTAAGTTAACCGTTTTATTCTAAATAATTACTGAATTAGCTGTGATAATATGGTGTAAACTTTGTTACTATTGTAAGTTTTGGTCAAGATAGATTACTAAACATTTACGCTCACACCAGGCTGATAAATAATGTGTATTTGTTTATGTAAATCAATTTCTTCTACATGAATCACAAGAGAAATAAGGATGCTTTTCTTTTCTCAAGACAGCCGCGGCCTAATTCTGTGCACAAACTTCCTGTCAGCCTTCAGCGGTTCCCGCGTTTAGCTGGCTGTCAGCCATATGTGGTATTTCTCGGGATCTGACAGGCGGAGAATCTATCAGCGCTGTTTACCTTGTTTTAGGAATAGGGGGTGTTCGGCAGGAAGCCCGTCTGTTTGAATATCCGTCAGTGCCTATAGCGCGGGCTTCTGGTCGTCCTCAGGAAGCCTTCAGGTGAAACCGGCTGAATGCTTGATGTCAGGAGGATATTAATATTTCCTTTGCGCCTAATGTCCATTATTGAAACAGCGAGACTAGCGGCGGGTCGTCAGACACCTCTCTGCACCGCGCCAGTCAAACACATCTATCCTGTTTATTCATTTCCCACTATGTTCAGTCTTGACTGACATACAGATCTGTTTGTAGACGTCAGATCTGACTGCCTGTTGGGACACACTGGGAAGCATATTAGCATATAGCACAATTACGCTAGCACCACAATCATTAGCTTTCATCTTAACGGTCAAACTATCTTCAGGAGAGAACTTAAGGGGAACTTAGCATTCGAAACAACAATCTGTTGTTGTGTCTAATGTTCTAAGTGCATGAATACAAATGGCTCTCGTTATGCTAACGGTCTTCTATACTACGTTTTCTCTGTCAGATTAGCCGAGCGACAGTTTGAAGAAAATCTCGCTAAACTGTTGTTGTGGCTAATATGAAGATTATGTGAACACAAATGTATTTTATGGTCAGGTTCATGTTAGCAGAGTAACAGTTTGAAAAGAAAAATGTTAAAGTTAGCTAAACTGTTGTAGTTCTCATTACGCTAATGTTTCTAATTGCACTACATTCTTTGTCTATAGTACTTTTTGTAAATAAGCAGAGCAACAATTTAAAGAAAATCTCACTTAAAAGTTAGCTAAATTAAGTTAAAAAAATTAAGTTGGATTTCTTTTTTAGTTAATTTTCTCTGTCAGATTAGTTTGAAGAGAATCTCAATAAAGTTAGCTACACTGTTGTTGTGGCTAATATGCACACAATGTATGTGAACAACTGTTCTGGTTATGCTAACAGTCTTCTGCTATAGTATCTTGCAATTTAGCTCAATTTAGATGTCATTGTGGCTAATTGGAAAAACTAAATTGAACACAAATAATTTAGTTTTCATCAATAGTTATTTTTCCAATTCAGATTAGCACAGCAACAATTTTAAGAAAATATCATTAAACAATTTAGCTAAATTTCACTAAACTGTTCTTGTGGCTTATATACAAAAATGTATGTGAACAAACAGTTCTAATTTTGCTTATGTTCTTCTTCTTATATTTGTTTTCTATTTCAGATTAGCGAAGCGATAGTTTGAGGAGAACTTTGTCAAAAAATTTAGCTAAACTGCTAATCTGTCATTTCAGAAGCTTTAAAGGGATAGTACACCCCAAAAATGGAAATCCTGTCATCAATTACTTCCCCCTTAAACCTGTACGAGTTTCTTTCTTCTGTTGGACAAAAAAGAAGATATTTTGAAGAATGCTATTAACCAAAGTTGATGGTAGCCACTGAATTTCATAGTAAAGAAAAAATACTATGGAAGTCAACAGATTCCAGCAACTTTTTGGTTACCAACACAAAATAAAATATTTAAAAGACTCCTGGTAACCAAACCAGGTTTCCATTGCCCTTCAAATTGCGCTAATTGAAACTGCAAATTGAAAATGTGCCCAATGGAAACTCCGCAAAAACTTTTTACGTTCGCATGATGTGATTCTTCAGGCAATTCCAACTTTGCAATACTAAAATGGAAATATATATTTATATTTCTTTTACATTTACAGGTCAGTTGGTGTACTTAAAAGTCACATGATCATTCTTTAATGTACTACAACATAGTATACATAAAGTGTAAGGGAGATAAGTCAGTAAATTCGAGTAAAATCCATAGACTGTATAAAAATATGGATGTAGTGTCCGTGATGTCACCCCCCATAGTTTTCAGAAGAGCATTTTTGAAGCTCAAAGTTGGCAGAGGTTGCCGTCGCCATCTTGGCAGCATGTCACCGGATGTCGCTCCAAAATCAAAAATGGGCAAAAAGGCGGGAGCTGGTTGCTGAAACCACGCCCACCTAGCGCAATGGCGGTGACAGCAGCGACAATCCACCAGCCACTCAAGTGGCCACGCCCTTAATTATGCAGAACTTTAAGGCTTCATAAAATTTAAATGCATGAGTTATAATAAAATTTACTCCCCTCACAGTTGTTATGAAGGGCAAAATTAGCTATCACTTTTTTTTCTGCTGTAAAGTTGGGCATTTTAACATGGGGAGTCTATGGGATTGACTCCCTTTTGCAGCCAGCTGATGAATTACAGTATACATTTTTGTTTAAATTTAAATCATTTCAAAATCCCACAAGGTCCCCAGATAATACTAATGCCGTGCGAATAGGACTGAAATTTGCAAGTTGGATAAAAATGCTCAGTTTAAAATATTTATTTTGATACTTCACGTGCCCTCTTTCCAAAAAACCAAAGCCATTCAGCTGTTGCACTGAGGAAAAACACAAGGCGTGCTGCTTTCGTGTGGTTTGTTCGGCTGTGAACTGTATTCTGGTGATCTGACCTGACGGGAAGCCCTCGGTGTCGGAAGGCCACGTGCTGCGATCGTTCCTCGCTTTTGACAGACATTGTGTTAAAACGGCCCGTGGTCAGCTGCTCGCACGTTCCTCCGGCGTAATTGCTTTTCTGTGCCGCCGCAAATGATGAAAAAAAAAATAGCCCGAGCACTTCTTCGTGTCTAATGCGCTATTAAGGAAGAACGCGCGCGCACGCCGGCCCGAATGAGAATTCAAACATATCTCTGCGGATAAACACTCAAAGTCTTCATTTACATGTGCTGCATGCTTTGTTATGCCATCAGGACACAATAAACAATGTAGAAGCGATTAAAACCAGTTCAAGTGTGCTTATGTGTTACACAGCGTGCGCATCTAAACAAATATTTGTTGTTCGGTTCAGCTGCGAATGAAAACGGAAGTGAACCACCTGAAGCCAGAGGGAAATAAAAACTGCATGAAAGAAGAACCATTTGTGCCCACAATAAAACCATTGATATTATACTTCAAATTAAAATATATATGTATATGCATACACACACAAAATTAAATAATTTCATATTAAAACATTATGAAAGTGTAATTCTAAAAATAAATATGAATTTATTCATACTATTTATGAATTTATTAATACAAATATTATATATAATACACAGTACATTATAAAAAATAAATAAATGGAATTTAATTGTTTAAATTACATTAAATATAATTTAAATATTTAACAAAAAACAAAATGAAGTCAGTTATAAAAAATAGCATGTATTATATATTATTAAAATCAGTTCTACATATAAATAAAATATTATTATAAAATATTTAAGCCTTAAAATAAATAAGAGTTTAATTTTATAAAATATAAATAAACCTTTTATTATCAAGTCAAATTAAACTGAAATATAATTAAAGTACCAATACAATTACAATTGAATGAATTAAAATATGACATAATACATATACTGTATATGTATGTGTGTGTGTTTAAGTACTTCTCAAAGGACTTCTTTCACTCACAAGTGTTTGTGCATGCTTTCTTGGGAAAGTCCTACTTTTTGCTCCTCATGCTTTGAGTCTTTTGAAAAAACATCATCATCCTTCAGGAAGTGACATCATCTTTGTTATAACCTCTGGGCGGTTTTTCATGGTTCGAATCATCATGTTTGATCAAATGACACCAATCGCTTTGATTATATTTCTGGTCAATTCAAATGTATTTCTATAGGGTTTTTACAATGCACATTGTTTCAATGCAGCTTTACAAAAATGCATGCATCTGCGTTACAAAGCAGAAGTGACTTTGTCCAAAGTAATGTTCATTTCGCAAACAATATCTCCACACACATTATCCTCAAGTGTCCACAGAAGGTTCTCGGTGATCAGAAACGAGCCACAGAGATTCAGATGAACAGAGCGAGCAGTAACTGATTCATGAGGAGCCCATGGGTGCCGTGATGATTTCTATTGTGATGATTTTGGCTCACATTTAACAAAACCTCACCAATTCACGATCTCAACACATAGAATATGGTGACATGCCAATCAGCTAATCAACTCAAACCACTTGCAAAGGTTTCCTGAGCCTTCAAAACGGTCTCTCAGTTTGGTTCACTAGGCTACACAATCATGAGGAAGACTGCTGATCTGACAGTTGTCCAGAAGACAATCATTGACACCCTTCACAAGGAGGGTAAGCCACAAAAATTCATTGCCAAAGAAGCTGGTTGTTCACAGAGTGCTGTATCCAAGCATGTTAACACAAGGTTGAGTGGAAGGAAAAAGTGTAGAAGAAAAAGATGCACAACCAACCGAGAGAACCGCAGCATTATGAGGATGGTCAAGCAAAATAGATTCAAGAATTTAAGTGAACTTAACAAGGAACGGGCTGAGGCTGCACTTTTAGAAAAAAGGGTTCATTGGGGTTCTATATAGAACCATAGGGTTCTTTACTCAACTCCAAAGAACCTTTTATGCTAAAAAGGTTCTATAATGACAAGAAAGAACCCTTTTGGCTCAAAGTTTCTTTAGGCTATTATTCATTGATATATTACATTATTCTGCAACATTTTGTATCTGTAATTAAATTATTGTTTTTAGTAACTGATTTTTGGAGAAAAACTGAAATGGCACTCTTCGTGCCATTAACTGATATTAACTACATAAAATGATATAAATATATACATTTTCTAACCCCCATATCTTGAATTTTGTGATCATTCACATGCATTCATAAATGCATTTGAATACACAGAATAATGCAGTGAAAGAACGCACTCAAAATGCACACGCGCCACGCGCATTAGTATGACTTCATCATGTAACTTTACATTAGCCTAGATGCGTGCACTTTTTAGGCAAGATTTGTTTTGTTTTTGAATATACTTACTGTTAAAAGGCACATCATTAAAACAAAAAATACGATTTCACATATCACACCTAAACACGCGTGGAAAACGTAATTAGTACTAGCTACTAAATTAGTTAAAAATGCTATCCATGTATGCTATCCATACAGCAAGCAGTTTCGGCCCAGATCCTTCCCACATCTGGCCCCCATTGATTTCACGTGTGCCAAATGTGGGTGGGATCTGGGCCAACACTATGTTGCTGTCTGGGTACCCATATATAGCTATGATTCGCGAACCCCAAACTGACTCAAGGGTGAAGGGAGAAATAGCCAACGTGAGGGGTTTCCGGTGCTCGGCCTTCTCTTCGGTGCACAGTGCTGTGTGGGTCCGTGAAGTCCGTGTCCTTTGGGGGCTGGCGGTCACACACTGCTGTCTGGAGGGAAACACAGAGAATTGTTAGCTGAGTCTTTTGGAGACATCTCTCACCTCTGTGTTCGTCGATGCTGCATATAAAGCCCGTCCCTGATGGGCTGCAGATGTGACCACTCAGTTTCCAGGGTGACATCACAATACATACATACATATACATATATATATATAAATGCTGTTTAAAAATGAAATCTCTGTTATCATGCTAAGGAGCTGACTGAAAGCCGGCGACTCCACAGTAGAGACAGGCTGCATGTTTTCAACAATGTTTCACCTGTATGAGAAAAACATACAGAGAATCACTTAAGACACTTTGCTGTAGACCCATTCCACATAATAATATTCATTAAAACTGTATGTTAACACGTAGGAGCTTGCTGCATGAATCCGTGAGTAGGCTGCAGTTTATAAATCCATGGGAACGGATTGTGAAAGTGTGCGCGCAGATTATGAATTCGTGGGTACAGATTCAAAAACCGAGGGTACGGTTTACAAAATCTGAGCGCACGGATTGGAAATTCATGAGCTAGGATAGGACATTCGAACCAGAAAGACACAGCTTACATTTGACTAAAAGGTTTTTGTCTTTATGCTCAACTAAAGTGAAATAATGAGCATATTTCCACTTTGAGAAACTCATGTTGCTTTCGCCTTGACTCGCCATGACTGCCGCACATACTTGAATAAACGGAAACACGCCCACAGTGCGTCTTCATGTTTACAGTGGTTGGCATCCACCAATCCTACGAACTCCAGAACTGAGTCAAATTATTCGCGAACCCGCTGTGAACTCCCGAACTGACTCAAATGATTCGCCAAACTGCTCCAAACTTCCAAACTGACTCAAATGATTCGTGAACCAGCTCCGAACTCCCGAACTGATTCAAATGATTCGCGATCCCGCTCCGAACTCCCGAACTGAATCAAATGGTTCGCGATCCCGGTCCGAACTACCGAACTGACTCAAATGATTCACGCTCCGAACTCCCAAACTGATTCAAATGATTCACGATCCCCAAACTGACTCAAATGATTCTGGAAAAATTTCCATTATGAGCGCGCATACGGTGCGCCTACATTTGAAATAACGAACTTGAGAGCGCAAAAGACGCGATATGTGAATGGCCCCTTACTTATAGCCTTGTTTGCTGCTCTTTAATTTCATTCTTTGTCATTTATGTGAAATTATGTACCACAACTTAACAGTTGTGCTTTATGCATTAATTTTTTTTATCTGTTGAACACCAAACAAATTTTTTTTATCTGTTGAACACCAAACATAAACAGAAAGAAGTAATAAACTCATTATTTTCATTAATTTTACAAAGTAAACAATTTGTTTGCATTTGCGCGAGCATATTCACGCAGCGCTGTCTCGCGAGTGCACTGCACGTTTTTGAATTCCAACGGTCGAGAAGAGATTGATCCCCGTCTGCTGATTTAAATTGATGGTCTGACGGAAATATTGTTGTGGTAAGTCAGAGAAATACATTCTTTTTAAAGTAATTTACTTTTTATAAGCTTTAAACCCATTAGTAATTAAGTTGTCAATGTTTCTACAGCGGATTTACACTAAAACACGAAAGAGCCTGAACCGCGACAGTGTCACAAGTTGCCTTACATCGGTAAGTTTTGTTGTGCTTGTTGCAAACTGTTACATTTTGTGTTTTCTGATCCTAAGCTTAGAAAAAAAAGATGCAAGACTGCAAACTTTCCAGTACTCCTGTGTACTGATAATCCGCTTTCCACCCAGTCCCAGGAGGTTTGTCTGTTTTATCCTTCTTCACTAAAATGTCTTAAAATTGCTTGGTTATTGACCAGTAATGCTAGGAGATTGTAGATATAGGATAGGAATTTTGTTATTTACTACTTTTATTCAGATTATATTAAACCTGGAAAATATTGGAGAAGATCAATTAAGTTTTCAGGAGCACATTACTGTGATAAATGCTGAACTATGTAAAAGAAAACCTGACTACACCAACATATCAAAAATCTAATGAGATGCGCTCTTTTTAAAAGAGTTGATTTAATGACAAAATCAACATGAGGTCATGGACATGTCCCCATTTCTTCGGGTTCCACAACTTGTGAGTATTTGTTTTTAGTGTTGTTTCATTTGAGTTTAGTATTTACACTGCATTTTCAAAAAAGTTTTTATGAATAAAAAGTGAATTCAGGCTATCAGGAACTACAGGAACACTACTGTTTACTTTAACAAATTGACACAAACACAAAAAGTGTTCTTTTTTTCCTTAACACAACCATTAGTTGCTTGATTTGTTGAATGGTTACTCTAATAAATCTATTTATGCCATGGTTTGTCTGAATATTTGATTCTGATTGGCTAAAAGGTGTGTATTAAAATAATTTGATTCATTTACATTTACATTTATTCATTTAGCAGACGCTTTTATCCAAAGCGACTTACAGATGAGGACAGTGGAAGCAATCGAAAACAACAAAAAGAGCAATGATATATAAGTGCTATAACAAGTCTCAGTTAGGTTAACACAGTACACCTAGCATGGGATTTTAAATAATATAAAGAAAACAGATAGAATAAAAAAAGAATAGAGCAAGCTAGTGTTAGAGGTATTTAGACATACACACACACACATACAATTGCATAATTAATGAAAAGAAAATAGAATATAAAAAGATTACAAAGGTAGTTAGAAAATTAAATGTAAAATGTTTGATTCACAGGTCAGTTAAATTACAATTAAAGTTTAATGTGCTGCTGCAATGACATACATGCAAACAAAACACTTGCACACAGAGATCGGAGATTAAAGTAATGTGAACTGAGACAATTTGCATTTAATTTTTTTACATTTTTTACAACCTCAGTTGCATTGCTTCACTGCCATTCATAAATCCTCTCCGGTGTTCTCATGGAGTAGTAAAGTGTCCATTGTAAGCAAACTTCAGAATCTCAGCAGAAGTACTTTGATTTTGGATGCTGCTCTGCTCACATTCTAGGCCTAATTAATGATTCATGTTTGAAAGTGAAGTGTAAAATAAATTATATAAATATTTTATTTGACTAAGTAATTACAGTAATATTTCAGTCTTTATATATTAAGAATTGAATAAAAAAAATTATTTAATATATAGATGTTATTTGTTCAAATTTACAGGGTTTCCAAAAACACCATCACAGCTAAAATATAATGTGTACCAATAACCTGTTTTGTTTTGCTGTTTTTGTGTAAAGCGATATTGCAGATCTGGAGAAAAATGCAGCACTGCTAATCTTACCATCTTTGTTCAGAGAAAACATCAAGTTTCCCTTCTGTCTGGACAATGTAAGTTTTGATATGTCATGTCTTTGTGTTCGCGAACTGACTCAAATGATTCGCGAACCCGCTGTGAACTCCCGAACTGACTCAAATGATTCGCGAACCCGCTGTGAACTCCCGAACTGACTCAATTGATTCGCGAACCCGCTGTGAACTCCCGAACTGACTCAAATGATTCGCGAACCTGCTGTGAACTCCCGAACTGACTCAAATGATTCGCCAACCTGCAACGAACTCCCAAACTGATTCAAATGATTCGCGATCCCCAAACTGACTCAAATGATTCGCGAACCCGCTTTGAACTCCCGAACTGACTCAAATGATTCGCGACCCGCTACGAATTCCCGAACTATTTCAAATGATTCGCGAACCCGCTCCGAACTCGCGAACTGAGTCAAATGATTCGCGATCCCGCTACGAACTCCTGAACTGATTAAAATGATTTGCGATCCCGCTTTGAATTCCCAAACTGACTCAAATGATTCGCGAACCCGCTTTGAACTCCCGAACTGATTCAAATGATTCGCGATCCCGCTCCGAACTCCCGAACTGACTCAAATGATTCGCGAACCCGCTTTGAACTCCCGAACTGACTCAAATGATTCGCGAGCCCTCTTTGAACTCCCGAGCTGATTCAAATGATTCGCGATCCCGCTCCGAACTCCCGAACTGACTCAAATGATTCGCGAACCCTCTTTGAACTCCCGAACAAATTCCATATTATTTTTATTATTTAATATTTTTATTTATCTTGTGATAATTCAAAATGCAATTTATTCAAAATATTATGTATAAGTTACCCTTGTTACATATATATATATATATATATATATATATATATATATATATATATATATATATATATATATATATATATTTAATTATAAAAACAAAGTACTAGAATAAAATAACAGTATAACATAGTTGAAATTCATTTTA
This sequence comes from Carassius carassius, assembly GCF_963082965.1. NCBI lineage: Eukaryota > Metazoa > Chordata > Actinopteri > Cypriniformes > Cyprinidae > Carassius > Carassius carassius. The sequence continues at coordinate 1,630,772 of NC_081802.1, forward strand.
TTAATGAATACAATAAAATAATTATACATTTAAAAATGTAATAACATAAATATAAAAACAATAAAATGTAAAAACTAAAGTAGTAACTATAATTATTATAAATGTAAAAAATATTATTAATTAAAATAACATTAAAAGAATTATACATGTAATAATTATATTTTTACATTTACAATTAGTAAAAAAGTATAAAAAAAGTAAATCATAAAAGTAATCATAAAAATACTACTACCACTAATAACCATTAGTAATAAGTTATTACCAAAAAACAAAACAAAAAGAGGGGTGTAACTGATTTTTATTAACATTTATTATGGTGCTAACTGCATACATACTTATTATTTTTACATTTAAGTATACATTTAAGTACATTTTAAAATTATAATCATTATATTATGTAAAGTAATATAATACTATAATAATAAAAATAATTATACATTTAAAATTATTGTCATACAATTATGAGTCAATAAATGTCAAATGAGCAATAATATGAAAATATTTTGTTGATAAATCGTGTTTTATTAACATTTATTATGGCGATGACAGCATACTTCATTTGTAAGTGCATTACTGTAAATGTTTTTACAGCAGACTCATTACAGCTTGTGAAGTCTGATCAATAAACAGGTGAACTGTTTGGGCAAATTTCTCTCTTACTCTCACAGAAAAACTAACAAATAGGTTTCACAAGAATCAAACACTCTTTATAAACCTAGATGATTTGCCTAGTAATACTGTGAGGAATTAAAACCGGGATAATATACATTTGTATTATTATTTTTTTATTTGCCTTTATTTTTTGTATATTTACTAATTTTTAAAATCTTTGTTTAAATAGGCCCTATGCATTTTCCTTTTTCTTTTTGTACATATGTTTATTGTTTTTATTAACGTTTATGTTTTACAGTTTTAAGTTTAAAATGTACTCTTTTTTATTTTTATTAATTAGCTCTTTTCTGATTGACTCTGATCACTCTTTATAGACTAATACAATAAGATGCAACCATTTCTCAAATATTTATTACAATATATACTGAAAAATTGACAGAGAAAGAGATCCATTTAAAATGAACCGATTCACTTGAATGCATCGGACTATCCAACGCTACTTATGAGAGAAAGAACTATTTAGAACGAACCGATTCACTATAAAGAATCATACTGATTGAATCTAACTCGCTAACACTTCATTTAATATCGATAGGTTTAGGATGAACAGATTAAACGCTGCATAACTGCTTTGATCACTGATCTGAACTTTCAACGCTGGAGTGAGAGAAAGAACTGTTTAGAATATGAATCGACTCTCTAGAATGAATCGAACGCGCAAAAGGTCAGTTTAGAATTATCCGATTCACTTGAAACCATCGGGTGGACTATTTGAGAGGACCATTATAATGATGAATCGATTCTCTAGAATGAATCGAACGCTACAGTATGAGAGAGAGAGAGAGAGAGATTCAGGTTTTAATTTCACTCCTGTGATTAATTTATTTGCACACTGTTGTTTGTATTAACGGTATTACTCGTTATTTTTTTCATAACAGTTTTAGTGCATTTTGAGTGTAAAAACACATTGAATTAAGTATTTTCACTATTTGTTTGTACTCCAATTACCTTTTTTGTAGTGTAGAAATACCTTTTTTTTTTTCAATAATTTTTTCCAAGTTGACATTCAGATGGCAGTAGATGTTTTACCTTACACAATGTCTCCATGAAACCGAATAAGATTGTGGTGAACATGGTGTTCACGACTAACGCTCCTACTTTCACTTATAGTCTCTATAATTATTCAGTTGTGGTAATACACTTCTGTTTAACACTCCACCAGGACCTCAATAATTCATCATGTTTTGTGAACTCTATTCATATCTGTTTTCATGTCCCTGAATGCTCTCACGTTTAAGTGCACTTCGTCCTCAGTGTTTAACAAATGTGACATCCTGACACAAAGCTTCACCCGTTCATTGATCTCAGAAAAAGTTCCGGCTTTCTGAAGACGGATAAATTCATATGTGAAGTTTTTTCATGGCAGGTGTGTTTTTCAGGAATGATGCAAGAAGGCCGTTCACGACTGTAACCCACATAAACCCCAAACATTACGGGCTGATTCGAGAGGAAATGCTCTCGAAGAGTGTTGGGAAATCATTTCAAACGGAGACGAGAAAGAAAAAAAGCATCAAATCCAAGAGAAAGTGTAACTGAGGGCCAGCAGAGATACAATCAAATCAGCTGAGGTGAACTACAGATTAATTCATTTTCACTGGCCCAGACGTCCAATGAAAGACCGCGGTGGTTTTTAAAGTATGCTACACTGTTAAATGTCGCTGTAGATTAAAAAACCTACAGTACAATACTGCATTTTTATATTACAGTAAAATACTGTTTTGTACAATTACAGTAATGGCCGTGTGTACTGTACGTAAATTGAACTACAGTATAATTACTGTAAATCAAAATACAGTAACTTGCTGGCAACCGTGCTGCCAGTACTGTACTGTAAAAATACAAGACAATAGTTAACAGTGTAACTTAAGAGTCTTAAAACACTGCTAAACACAAATTTTCTGGCTCGTGTATTGAAGGGCAAGAGAAAAGCTTCAAGGACGCATCTGTCCTCGTCAGGTCCTGTCAGCCATTTATATCTCATCTCAGAGAGGTTAAAAGAGCATCCTTAGCATTACAGTCTCTCTCTGGAGCTGACACGAGAGCTCCTCCTCCACCGCAGATACAAACTACTGTTTACTCCAGCGAATCAAAGCCCAGATGTCTCGTGTGTGTTTGTGGTGACAGGCCTTTCATTTTGCCCTTGATAGTGTTTACGTACCAAATCACACTGTGTACACTGTATGTACTCGCAGACGAGAGACAATGTGAGTGGAAGAAAGACGATGAGATTCAGATGGTGAGGCTTCATTTGATAAACAAACAATAGATAAACAAAAGATAGATAGAAAGATAGATAGATAGATGCACCATGCAGCTCTGAGCAAATGAGGATCTGATTGAGAAAGAAAAACAACCTCAGGCCAAAGCGCAGAATACTGAACACACCATGACATCAATTATAAACCACACAAATACTACAGCTCAGAAAATACTACGAATGTACAGATATCTGAAGAACCTCATCTTCATGATGCTCTGCTGGTCTTATATGATGTGTTGGGTTGTTTAAGTGTGTTGCTATGCGGTTGCTGGGGTGTGTTGGGTTGTTTTAGCGTGTTGCTATGTGGTCGCTGGGGTGTTTGGGGTTGTTTAATTATGTTGCTATGCAGTTGCTGGGGTGTGTTGGGTTGTTTAAGTGTGCTGCTATGCAGTTTCTGCGGTGTGTTGGGTTGTTTTAGCTTTGCTATGCGGTTGCTGGGGTGTTTTGAGTGGTTTTAGTGCGTTGCTAAGTGGTTGCTGGGGTGTTTTGAGTGGTTTTAGTGCATTGCTATGCGGTTGCTGGCGTGTTTTGAGTGGTATTAGTGCGTTGCTATGCGGTTGCTGGGGTGTTTTGAGTTGTTTTAGTGCGTTCCTATGCGTTTGCTGGTGTGTTTTAAGTGGTTTTAGTGCATTGCTATGAGGTTGCTGGGGTGTTTTGAGTGGTTTTAGTGCGTTGCTATGCGGTTGCTGGGGTGTTTTGAGTTGTTTTAGTGCGTTGCTATGCGGTTGCTGGGGTGTTTTGAGTTGTTTTAGTGCATTGCTATGCGGTTGCTGGGGTGTTTTGAGTTGTTTTAGTGCGTTGCTATGCGGTTGCTGGGGTGTTTTGAGTTTTTTTAGTGCGTTGCTATGCTGTTACTGGGGTGTTTTGAGTGGTTTTAGTGCGTTGCTATGCGGTTGCTGGGGTGTTTTGAGTTGTTTTAGTGCGTTGCTGGGGTGTTTTGAGTGGTTTTAGTGCGTTGCTATGCGGTTGCTGGGGTGTTTTGAGTTGTTTTAGTGCGTTGCTGGGGTGTTTTGAGTGGTTTTAGTGCGTTGCTATAAGGTTGCTGGGGTGTTTTGAGTGGTTTTAGTGCATTGCTATGCGGTTGCTGGGGTGTTTTGAGTTGTTTTAGTGCGTTGCTATGCGGTTACTGGGGTGTTTTGAGTGGTTTTAGTGCGTTGCTATGCGGTTGCTGGGGTGTTTTGAGTTGTTTTAGTGGGTTGCTGGGGTGTTTTGAGTGGTTTTAGTGCGTTGCTGTGGGGTTGCTGGGGTGCTTTGAGTGGTTTAATATGTTGCTATGCGGTTGCTAAGTTGTTTCTTACTGGTGCAAGTCAATCCTCAAGTAACGATCATTAAATTAATTAATAACAAGCTGTGCATAATTTATTGTTGTGGTTATATTTGAGTTATGATCCCAAAGCATAAATTCGGCTCCTCTAAGAGTGAAATGGAATTTCACGCTATGATTCAATATACAACACAGAAAAGAATAAAGGACTTTCTGCCAGTTGTGAAGGCCCTTGATGGCTGGAATCATTGTTGCTGGTTTGTGTTGACGGCCTTCAGGGGATTTTCTGTTTCCGTTTGTCATTCTACGCACATAAAATCCCATCAAGACATTTCCTCTGAAACCATTTGAATCTGAAATTAAAAGCGCTTTTTGATCCGCTCCAAAAAAAGTACAAAAAATAAAGCAGCGAGTCCTGTTAATATATTCATAAATCCTTTGTGAGTTCATTATTTTCTGGTTCCTCTCTTTGGTTAGCAGCGGTCCAAGGTCACAGAAGAACTCATTCCCAAAGCTCACATTCAGAGGTGTTGGATCCAGTTTGTAGTCGTCACTATTAACACCAGATGTGGTGAGAAATACCGGCTTCATAATTTTAAAGAAAAAATAACAAAGGACTAGGTGCTAATTGCTTTGAATTTCCAAACCAGCAGTTATGTTCCAAAAAAAAAAAAATACAAAAATAAAATTGAACTAGGGATCATCATAGGGATCATTTCAAGGGTGCTACATACTGTACATAACTGTTAACTTCTGAAACATTGGTGCATTTGATTGGACAATAGGCTTATTGTGAGGCGGGGTTTAGCACTGTCACTCAAATTTTGTTCTGAGCAATCACAACCAATCAGACGCAACTTTAATCAAGATTCATTATCCAAGGCATTGTGCAGGATTCATCAAGAGATGGGGATGCTAATGAGAATAATGATAAATAATAACTCATAGGTGTCTAATATCATTTGAACAATCATGAGCCTTTGAAATCTGAAGCATACTTTCAATGACAAAACTATCAACATACAATTTGGTTCCCAACAAATAAATAATAAATAAAAACATAAAAATTACTGCAAACAAATCCACTGCAAAAAAGAAGAAAAACATCCATAAAGATGATTAAAATATAAAAAAACATTTACATGTACACTTACATTACAACATTCAATATAAAATAAATATAAATAATAAAAGTGATTAATAAAAATGATTGTAAAATGATTGTAAAATACAGTACACACAAAAAAAGTAATCAAAAAGAAAAAAAAACCTGCAAAAATGCTTTAACCAAAGTTTCCTACTTTTCATACGAAAACAGATGATAGCTAACACTTGATAGCTAACACAAACTGAATTCACAGATAGCACATGCACATATACTGGAGCTGCGGTAAATCCCGCTTATGGGCTAATGCTAACTTTAAAGTTCATATCTGTGAATCAGATGCAAATCTATAACATCAGGGACCAACATGTTTTGAATTGAGTCAGGTTCTGGTCACATTTTCTGACATCAAGTTCTCCTAAAGCTTCAGGAGGACAGCACATCTTGAGCGTGTAAAGCATATGTTTGGTTTGTGCTCCTGCATCCATTAATGTGCACTGAGGTCGGATGGAGCTGTAAATATAAGCGTGCGTGCGTCTGTTGAAGTCTAGCCTCCAGACAAATGCCACGGCTGAAAAATGGAGGTTGTGCTGCAGTGTGCATTGCTAGCTGCCTTATTAGCATACAGGAAAGGTGATGTAAAGTGACGCCGTCCCCGGTGGTGTAAATATTTTAATTCATAATGAGCTCGCTCCCTGTTTGCTTTATTTATTCTGCTGGATGGCAAAAAATCGCCCTCATTACTGTTGAGGAACAGGCCTCATTTAAAAGTGCTTCTATGGGCACTTTTGGACTTAAAATGTAAAATTAAACTTTCTTAGCACTTCAAAAATGATCTTTAATTCTGTTAGTGTTTATGAAAATTTAAGCATTTTTGGAATGAAATGGCCTTTGTCTTCTCAGACAAATTTTACAGCTACCGTTTAATGTTCAAAATATTCACAATTACATAATATATCGCATAATCTTACCAAATTTAAGGTGGATTATAATGACGTTTAGTGGTAGTGATTCAACTGATGTCCTTCATTCATTGCATATGATGCTGTTTTCTGGTCAGCAAATACACCAACTTTCAAGGGGAAAATTAGGAACAAAATATTATTAACAATTTAAGTTTGTACTTTTTTCAGACCATCAAAAAAGTATTAATATTTATATGATGCAAATAAACAATCACATAAATTTTTTAAATATAAAATATCAAAATTAGAATATTAAATTATGCATATTTGTACATAGTTCTAAACCTTGCAATAATAAATGCATTTATAAAAATGACTGCAAACAAATCCTTTGCAAAGACAAAAATGCACAAGAAAATTAAGAGCATTAAATAAACAAAATATTAAAATTAAAATATAAAATGTATAATATTTTTTTGAATAAATAATTAACAGATTGAAGGTTGAACACTTGTGCACTATAATGTGCAAAAAAGTAAGAAAAAAATAAATATATACATGTATTAAAAAACAACTACAAACAAATCCATTGAATAAAAAGAGAAAAAAGAAATTATTCAGAAATTAATAGTTCATAATTAAATAATATGAACAATTTTAATTGTTAAAATTAAAATATCAATTAATTCTTAATGAATAATTAACAAAATACATATTTGTTTATTCATAGCTTATAGTCTGGGTCTTGTACAAGGGGAAAATAAAAATAATGCATAAAAACATTGGAAAAGTAGCACGTTTTAAATACCACTTTCACATAATAAAAGCTGAAGCTGAAGATTTTTATTTTAATACAAATCAATCCCTGGAACATAGATTGAAGTAAATCTCATAAAGATGTAAAACCGTAAGATCAGTGACCTCTGTTTGAGTCATAGATCAAGATGCCATTGCCACAAGTACAATACAGATAAAATTGTTGAGTGTAATCGTCTTAATGAGCTGATGGTGTCATTTATTGATCATTAAAAACACACTGTTGTTGCGACTCAATCAATTGTACCGGGATCTTCTGTAAACAAATCCAGAAACTGCAACCCAATCCAAAATCACCCTGTTAGTATCAAAGGCTTCCCACATGAGAAACACTGCACTACAGCACTGAAAGCAATGAGTCAGAAGTGAACTAGCGTGAAACAACAGTAGGATCAAACCCCCCTGAACTTTCATCCCTGTGGCTAATTGAATGAGACGGCATCCGTGTGTAACATGGTGACATGCCGGCCGCCAGCAGTCATTATAGTGTGATGGAAACCTCTGTGGATCTATCTATCTATCTATCTATCTATCTATCCTTTGCCAAACCAAGTCTTAATGCATCTTTTTAGCACAGGATTTGCACTCTTAACAAACAATATAAACAAATGTGAATGTTTCACCAAAGTTTGAGACGTGGCATTGCTTTTTCGAGTTTCAGTTGCCTCTAATATTGAACCGACCCTCAACAGCGGCTTCTTCAGAAAACATCTTCCTCACTCACGATCAGATAAATGACGGCAGGAGCATCTGGCGCCGTTCCCTGCCGCGGCGGTGCATTAGCGCCGAGTGTCAGGCCCAGACAAGCCCAGTGAGTTCCGCTTCCTTCAGCGATTCCCTGCTAGCACTCGATAGTGTGCTTGTGTTAACGGACTGATGCGTCTCTCGCTTTGATTAAGATGTCACTGTCAGTTGCCGTGTGAAGTGTGCAATTTATGCCCCTCCGGCTGTCTGTAATCCCGCCCCCTCTGAAACTGATGGGGTTGTCTAACACAAATAAGAAGGAAACACACAATTTAACGACAAATGAAGAGGATGAGATTTAATCCACAACAGATGAAGATGACACTGTCATGTACTTGTCATTCCAGTATTTACACTTCAAAAAAATGGCTAACTGTCAGTTATTCTTTGTAGAGCATATTGACTTTTTGCCACATGGCGGATGTGGCCTGAATTACTTAATTATGTATCAATAATAATGAATAATTTGACAGGAAAAAGCATGAAAGGGTGTTTTTTTTACCTCCACTGAGGTCTTTATTCCATCTTAACTTAATCTACAGACCGGTTGTTTTCATGTACACGTGTATTATCTTTTCTTTTCGGTGTATTTTGTCTTGAACCCCTGGCAGTGTAATTTTATCTAATTAAAGATAAGCTGTGTAATATATATTTTCTCTGTCTTCGCAAAATGATAAGGTACTGTCGCAGATAACCTGAGGAATTATTGTGTAGCACTCCAGCATCGCAAACGAGAAAGAAAAAAGAAAAAAGAAAATGAGAGGAGACTTACAGTCTGGCTTTGAGAATGGCATGCAGAGAAAATGAATCCTTTAATATTCACATAACAATCACTTACACTCTTTGAACAAAGACACAAAAAGAAGAAACAAAGAAGAGTTTAATATGAATTACATGTATAAAATAATGCAACTGTTTCTTAATTGTAGGGTTGGGAACAAAAAACTACTTTAAAAATACTAGTGTAACAAGGAGTCGGAGGCGTTCGGATCCATATGCAGCATTTATTCAACAGAATGGTAATACAGGCAGAGATCAGAAATGGCGTCAGGTGTGTCAGGGATAACCAGAAACAAGCAGAGATCGGGACAGCCAGCGGAGAATCAGAGTTGGAATAAACAGTCCAAAGGTCAAAACTCAGGAATAACAAACACAGGGGAAAACGCTCGGAAATGTCAGACTGGCTAAACAAGACTTCGCAGTGAGTGAGAGTGAGTGTGCTGCTTTTATGTGTGTGTGTAAATGAGGTGCAGGTGTGGCAAGGAAATTGGCTGATAAATGAGGTGCAGGTGTGGCAGGGTGATTGTGATGCAGTGACTCATGGGTAATGTAGTTCGGGTGTGGTGCAACAGTTTGAGAGGTGCTAGTGTCCAAGTGACAACTGGTGGTGAATGGGTGGAATGGTCCTGACTGGAGTGCCCTCTACTGAAGCTCATGGGCACTCCATCTAATGATCGTGACAACTAGAAACTACGAACTAATGACTTTCGGTTCTCTCACATGCATTCTCTTATTCCAGAGCAAAAGAATTGCATGATGAGATTTTTTATATCTTTTTAGTGGGATATACATCGCGATGAGTGCGGTTTTAGTGAATCAAACCTAGCCTACATGATAAGCGAACATCGATCCCAAACTAATGATTATGTGAACTGGTTCTTTTTATTGATTCAAACATATACAATGCATTCAGTCAGCTCTGATTCCCTTGCAAATTACTATACGAGTCGAATCTTTTTAGTGAAGCAAACAAATGCAGTTTAATAAGTGAACTCAAGCCGATTCACGAACTTATTACATGATCAGTTCCTATAGTGAATCAAACATATAGAGCGTGAATGAATCACTATATTAAGTCAGTACTTTTCAGCATTTGGCAACACAGCTATGTGTCTCTGCTTTTCAATAGGGTTGTAAATGCAACCAGAATTGTTAAATTACTCACAATTGCTATTCCTACTTTATGGTAAACATTTATTTCTATAATCCCCCATTTTCAGGATTGTTTCGCCATTAAGTCGTCATTTGATAGGCTTGTCATCCAAACAGACGTTTGTTAGGAGAGGTGGAGATCTTGGGGAACAGACAGCTGGTGATTAAACCACATTACGATTTTCATGGTTCACGATGCCGTGTAATTATAAATATGATCCATGTCCCTCAGTGGTAATTGATGCCTCTTGGCCAACTTCTAGACGTCTAACGAGCTGTGGATTTCTGGGTGTTGCAGCAAATCTCCTCGCCATTTTTAGCCGCTTTATGTCATTTTAAAAATAAACTAATATGAACATTGGGCCAACACAAAATATGAGGAGATAACAGACCTGGATGAGGCGAATGACTGGAAACTGCGAGCGCTAGGCTAATGCTGCAGCAGCGTTTCTCTCAGAGCCCTGAAAGGGATAATTTGTTGCATTTATAATGTAAAGATCAGTGGCAAACCCAAAAGCTCGACGCCTACACGCTGGAACTCAGAAGTCATAAGTAACTCCGTGCATAATCCATCAAGGAGTCCATTCATTAATTTTCATAATAACGCACAGCTGAGTTAGCCTGCGGGAGCGGCTAATTAGTTCTCTATCAATATCTGAACACAAATGAACCATGGGACGGTTTTTAAAGTGGTGGTGGAGAGCTTCCCGCTGAGTTGTGTCGGGGGAATCGAGCACTTTTGCCGACACCAGTCACTCTTTCCTGAGCTGGGGGGTTTGGGGTGCTGTTGCTAAAATAGAAAGTGCTTTCCTTTAGCGCATGAATAATACATGATGCAAAGGCGCACATGAATTATTAAGGAGGTGGTAACGAGCTGGGTCAGGTGCCGCGTTTCAAAGGTAAAGAGGGTGAGCGCCTTTTCAGATCCGCAGGCATTTGGAGGGCTTCTGTGACACGGCCAGGATTATGCAAAATAAAAACTGAGGAAAAATAACCTTAATAAAAGAACACTTCTATAATTTTCTGAAGCAATGATTCTTGTATGTGCAAAAATCGCTGCTATAATGCTACAACATTCTTTTAGTAGAATGATGCAAACAGAGGAATATCACACCATTGCTTTGACTAACAAAAAGTGTAATGAGTAAACTGTATTATTTTCTAAGTTTTAAACACGTGATGGCTTACCCCAATCAGACTTGACAAAATAAATAAAAACCTCTTAAAAATACTCACAATTTGTTTTATTGTGTTAGGGTTTCGGGATCTCCGTTTGAACACGTCGTCAGTGAGATTGAAGAAACACAAATAGCATTAGCAAACATGATTTACAGAAATGAGACGGGGAGAGTCTCAATCACAATCTTCAATCAGTATAAATGGTGAATTTTTCTTCTAGATGGTGAACTCAAACTGTTCAATTAGCGGTTCATGTGGAGTTCAGGTCTGTCTCTCGTGCTCCTGAAGCTTGTTTAGGCCAGAGGCCAAATAACATCCGTAACACCGTCGAACCACAGAGGAGCGGAAATAATCCTGTTTCCCTCCGCCAGCAAATCATTAAAATCTTGATAAAACACACCTAATTGTTTACTTTAATTCAAGGATGGTTTCCCGCCGCTTTCATTTTACACTGTCTGATGTGTTCAGATACTTCAAAGAAACCCAACTGAACGTGAAAAGCAAAGCGTGCTAACAACTGCGTCTGGGAACGATTATAGAAATGATTAAAGAAAGAAACAAGGAAAAAAAGCACTTGAAAAACTAATAAAGTATCGTCCTTCATCTCATAATGATGGTTACATATTGTCTGGTTGTATTTTTTTAGTCTTTAAAATAATTAGAGAAACTCATCCGTTAGCGTGAAGTACACGAGCCGGGGGCCTTTTCATTTGGAAATACGTCAGATTATGAGGTAAATGTTGACGGTAAACACGTCAGATGAGCCGGCAGAGATTCTTCTGCGCAGGTTCATGTTCAAGGCTTCTGAGACAGAAACAGTCACTGATGTGCTCGAGTTTTATAAAAAGACTGTTATCGGTTTCAAGGGCTGCGTCTTTGTCCGCGGTCACCTTTGTTTCAGAACAAAGATGCTTTTGAAATCTTCTGCGTGCGTTTTTAGCATTAGCGCTTGTTTGTAGCACAGTGCTAAAACAAAGAAAGAGGAAGCAGGGTTTTATTCTTGTTAAAAGAGCTTTTGGGCATAAAATTGAAGACAAAATGTGCTTTTAAATGATTCCTGTAAAATAACTATTTTAATTTAATACTCTTTCTATTTTAAAATTAAAATAATATGCGTGCTTTAAAGGTCTGCAGCGGTTTCAGATATGCTGTTTTTTATTTATTTTAACTCAAGTCTAATATAATTTTATATTTATAAATGTAAAAAATTGTAATGTAAAACTGTAAAAAATTTATTTTAATTACAATTTGACATCCATATATTTTATTCTTATTCTTATTATTATTATTATTATGGAACTACACAACATAAATACTCAAAATAGACAATATCACGTTATTAAATCATGTGAAATATCTAAACCGTTGAAATTCCAGCAAAAATTATTATATTGTGAAATACATCCTTATGAAATTTAATAACTCACCTTCATATTTATTGTAATCAGCCTGCAAACAGAAAAAAATACAACAGAAAAATCATTAGATCCTGTTTTTTGGCTGGTTTGAGATAGAAATTGGACTCAACGACCGTCCAACATCATTTTAATTGCATTTGATTGGGTTTGTGATTAATCAACGTGTTTTACCCACCTGATCTGACCAATTAGGATTCAGCCGTGTGGATTGAAATCACAAGGACCTGATAGAAGACACTGCAAGGTCACATTCAGTGCAAGACAAAATTTGATTCTCCTGCTTTGATGCTTTTGTATAACTGGATTCACAATGAAGCTACTTTTTTTTTTTTGCACTTTAAACGTCTCAAAATGAAAAAGAAGAGCATTTGAGAATAAATTGCTCTCTTTGTCAGTTCTTTATTGTGGTTTCTGTGTTGTGTGCCACACATAATTGTGTTTTTCTTTGCTTTGGGCCTCAGAAAGCAGCGTGGCACTCCAGATTCGCCTGTTTAATTCAACAGCTCGAAATATAACAACGCAGGCGAGATTTTGTCTCCATAAAAGATGTGATTTTACACCGGAGAGTTGCATAATTGAAATAGATAACAATAAAATTACAGTGCAAATATAATTCTGCTCAGTTTAGCGTCAGCTTTGGCAGATGTGCTACGGCGCAGATGTGTGGCGGTCATGTCAATAAAACTCTGTGCTCAATGGAACGACTCCCACAGCGACGTTAAATATTCCTAGTTTCAATATATCTGGGAAAAAAGCAAGATAATAAAAGTTTTAATTAAAATCTCTCTCACTCGCCCATTAGCATCATCTCCCTGCTGGCAAAAAAACAGCTAAAGGTGGTTAGCGGCTGTCCTAGGCTGGCCTAGCTGATCGGTTTTCATCATTTAAGAGGGATTTCAGCGGTTGGTTGAGCTGGAGAACAACTAACCAGCTAAACTGCAGCTGAGCCAAACTAGCTAACTCAAAATCAGTCAAAACTCAATTAGCCCTGTGGCATAAACATAAACCAACTTATGAACTGTATTATATTTTCACAAACATTACAAGTGCTTCAAACAGCTCAACGAAAAATATACAGTTTGTTAATGTTTTTAACAAATAAACATACACATAATAACTATGTTTTATTTAATTTAATATATGAAATTAATAAATGTTTTGTTATATGTAACATTAAATGATTTGTTAACGCATTATAAATTTTTGCTTTATGAAATCAAAATATATTAATATTATACCATTTGTAAATTTGATTGATGTCTTATACACACACAACTGATAATTAATTTTAAATTATTATTTTAAAACATATTTTTTATAATTTTATTGTTTTAATAAACATACATATTTTATAATTGTATATGTATAAGCTGCATTTATAAAATTCTATTAAAAATAGATTGTTAATGTTTTAATGGTGTATGTGTCTGTGTGTGTGTGTTTTTGTATATTGTGTATAAAATATGATAAAATTATTGTGATAAAGTTCTTATGTCAGAGAAGGAAGGAGACCCGGGTCGGTGTTTCTGAGGCTCGTGGTTTTTTTATTAATCAACAAAATAAAACAAAGTCGCGCCACCTGCGCATTCGCTTAATTCAAACCACTGCTGGGCAATTCACAGTCTTGCTTTTCACGTTCCTGCTTGAGTCCCCACGAGTCCTCAGCTCTCTCTCCCCTCGCTGGTTAGCGGCTGGCTTAAATACCGCTCCCCACGCCAATCACTGCAATGAGAAGCAGGTGTCACTTGTTTCTCACTTAACCCACTTACCACCGCTCGTCTCTTAACTCTCTCTCCCATCACAGACCTCGCTGAACCACGCCTCCCCTGCCACATACCCCCACCGCCCGACTCAGGCCGGGGAGCCATCCGGCCTGCAGCCCCCGCCCCCAATCCTGGAGAGGAAGTCGACTACAGCCATCTGCGCCCCGGCCTGTGAATCACCTTGAACTTAAATGGCTGTAAAGCTAGATACCAATGGGTGATTCGCACGTTCGTATCCTTCATGCGGTGGAGCCACTGGAGGGGCGCGTGGTCCGAGCAGAGGGTGAACTACCGCCCCAGGAGGTAGTAGCGAAGGGTGAGGACTGCCCACCTGATGGCCAAACACTCCTTTCTCTATGATGCTGTACTTAGCCTCTCTCTTCGAGAGCTTTTGACTAATGTACAGCACCGGGCGGTCCTCACCCCCCACCTCCTGGGACAGGACCGCGCCCAGCCCCCTGTCCGACGCGTCGGTCTGCAACAAAAAAGGGAGAGAAAAGTTAGGAGAGTGCAGAAGCGGTCCACCACACAGGGCAGCCTTAACATGGGTAAAGGCCTGTTGGCACTTCTCCGTCCATTGGACAGTATCTGATACCTCCTTTTTAGTGAGGTCAGTCAGCGGGGCTGGTGAGGTCCGAATAACCAGGAATAAACCTCCTATAATATCCTGCCAACCCCAGGAACTGCCTCATCTCCTTTTTGGTCTTGGGTGTGGGGCAGGTCGCAATCACTGCCGTCTTGTCAATTTGGGGGCACACCTGCCCGTGACCCAAGTGGAAGCCCAGATACCTTACCTCTACCCGCCCAACCGTACACTTCTTCGGGTTGGCCGTTAGCCCCACCCGTCTCAGCGCCTCGAGGACAGCCCTCACATGCTCCATATGCCGCTGCCAGTCCCCACTATAGATGATGATATCATCCAGGTAGGCCACGTCATATGCAGCATGGGGTCGCAGCACTCGATCCATGAGACGCTGGAACATAGCGGGGGCTCCGAACAAGCTGAAAGGCTGTTTTTTCTTTGACGAGCCGTACCAAACCAATCGAGCAACTCGTCAATCCGCGGCATTGGATAAGCATAAAATTTTGACACTGCGTTCACCCTGCGATAGACCACACAAAACCGAGCCGTCCGTTTTAGGCACCAAAACTATCGGGCTCACCCAATCACTGTGGGACTCCTCGATTACTCCCAACCCCAGCATCGCTTCTAATTCTGTCTGAACCACTTTTTTCTTGTGTTCAGGTAGTCTATATGGCCGGCTGCGAACCACCACGCCCGGCTCCTCTCCGCTCTCCGCCGTCGCTACCAACACTGACTCCTCTTCGCTCCATTTTTTTAGGAGGTTGAGGTGGTAAATTTGTCGCGAGTCGCCTCTGTCTGTTCATACTAATTCATAATTGAGATCTCCTACTCGCTGTGTGACCTCAAAGGGTCCTTGCCACTTTGCTAATAATTTGGAGCTGGAGGTTGGCAGTAATACGAGCAGTTTTCGTAATACGAGCAAATTCTCGGAGCTTAGTTCCACTGTTATACAGCTGGCTTTGTCTGCCCTGGGCCTGAAGCAAATTCTCCATGGAGAGCCACCCCAGTGTATGGAGTATTGCTCTCTGGTCCATCACATATTGAATTTCGTTCTTGCTATCCGAACATTCGTCCTCCCAAGTTTCTTTCAGGACATCCAGCACCCCGTGGGGCTGGCTTCCTTAAAGAAGCTTTGAAGGGGGAAAACCCCGTGGAGGCTTGGGGGACCTCGCGCACAACGAATAAGATGGGTTCTAGCCATCTATCCCAATTTTTCGCGTCTTCTTGTACGAATTTACGAATCATTGTTTTCAAAGTGCGATTAAATCGTTCGACTAGTCCGTCCGTTTGTGGGTGATAGACGCTGGTATGTACCGCTTTAATGCCCAACAATTCGTATAATTCATGTAACGTTCTTGACATAAACGCAGTGCCCTGGTCCGTGAGAATCTCTATTGGGATTCCCACACGGGAGATTAAACGAAACAGGGTGTCGGCCACACTCTTTGCTGAGATGTTGTGGAGCGCCACTGCTTCAGGATATCGTGTTGCATAATCCACTATGACTAATGCAAAATGATGTCCCTGTGCTGATCGTTCTAAGGGCCCGATGAGGTCCATTCCAATCCGTTCGAAGGGGACCTGCACTAGAGGAAGAGGGCGCAATGGCGCTTTTGGGTTGGCCGGTGGGTTCACCAACTGACATTCCCGACAAGAAGCTCACCATCTGCGCACGTTCTTGTGAATGCCCGGCCAAAAAAATCAGGTCATTAGACGATTTAATGTGGCTGTCAAACCTAAATACCCTCTCATTGGATTACGATGCACTGTCTGGAAAAGCATTTCCCGACGGCTCCGAGGTACTAATAATTGGGTCGTATCTTCCTTTGTCTGAGCGTCATGGGTCACTCGATACAACCGGTCCTTAATAACGGCAAAATACGGATAAGAGAGCGTGCGGTCAGGATGGAGGACCTGCCCATCGATGGAACGGACCTGCTCGAATGCATGTTTGAGGGTCTCATCCTGGGACTGCTCCAGAGGAAAGTCATCGCGACTGGAAAGGTTTAGCCTCGCCAAATCGCTCGGTTTCCCTGAAGCTTCCCCACTGGGTCCTGGCACAGATTCTCCCACCTGAGCGCTCTCCCCGCCCTCCAGCCCTCTCTTCTTCCCAGAGGCATCCACTGTTAAACACCCCAATAATTGTTCAAAAGCTGGCCAATTGGTCCCCAAGATTAGTGGATGCCGGAGACGTGGACTAACGGCCACCTCCACATAATGCTTTTGTCCCGTAAATTGGATGGCTATGGCTTTTACGGGGTATTCCACTATATCCCCATACACACCAGAGAGACAAATGGAAGGGGTTCGCCGACCCCGGAACATGCCGCCAGCTGATCCTCCACCAGTTGGATGGCCAGATCCAGCGACGCCGGTTGGTGGCACTGGACCCACTGGGCGGTTCTCGTCGGGAGTCGCGAGATGAACTGCTCCAGTACCACTGTGTTAATGATGGTCTCGGCGTCGCTTCCTCCGGCCAACAGCCATTTGCGGCATGAGTCCCGGAGCTGCTGGGCTAAGACAAAGGGCCGGCCCGCTTCAGTCAGTTCTAATGACCGGAAGCGCTGATGGTGCTGCTCGGGGCTGAGGCAGACCCTTTGGAGCACTGCTCTTTTTAAGTCTGCATATACCAGGAGGTTCTGGACGGGCAGTTGTTGAGAAGCCTTCTGGGCCTCCCCCAGCAGCAGTGGAATCACCCGCACTGGCCAGCTGTCTGTCGGCCACCCACACGCCTCGGCCATCCTCTCAAACAGGTCGAGAAATGCTTCTGGATCATCCGTTGGCCCCATTTTTGTAAGAGGCATGTGGGCGGCGGGGCTGGAACTGGGGGAAGCCGACCTCATCCGAACCTCCCGGTCCAGCAAGCTCCGGAACAGCTCGCGGTCCTCCTGCTGGACCTGCATCATTCCCTGAAACCGATGTTCGTGGTCGGCCCACAAGTCCAGCAGGGCTTGATGGTGTTCCTGATGCAGGTCCGTGAGTGATGTGATGATCTCCGCAAACGGCATTCAAACCACTGCTGGGCAATTCATAGTCTTGCTTTTCACGTTACTGCTTGAGTCCCCACGAGTCCTCAGCTCTCTCTCCCCTCGCTGGTTAGCGGCTGGCTTAAATACCGCTCCCCACGCCAATCACTGCAATGAGAAGCAGGTGTCACTCGTTTCTCACTTAACCCACTTACCACCGCTCGTCTCTTCACTCTCTCTCCCGTCACAGACCTTGCTGAACCACGCCTCCCCTGGCCACAATTATACTTTTTATAAAACAACAAAATGTAATATTTTTATTATACCTACGTATATTAACATTAATTGTTATAATTAATACATTTTGTTGTTCAATTAAATCTATGTTATAAAAACACGTAAATGATATTGAATTCGATATATATTCTAATAAAGCAACTATTTCATATGAAATGATAACAAACATGTATAAATATAAACACACACATAAAAAATAATACACAATTCACTTAAGTAAACATTAGCGTATCATGTCTGAGAAGCTAGGGTGAAACTTCAGTTAGGAGAACTATAGAGAACTCATAACTAAAGTTTAGCACTATCTTTTCCTGCTCTGTGAAAGCGCGCAAGTTTTGAAACTGCCTCCATTCAGAACGCTTCCCGCTGAGTAACGGCTGAACGCGCACCGCTTCTCTCCTCTTCCTCACCCACAATCATCGCCTTCAGTCCCGTCTCAACACCTTTCCAGGCCCGTGATGATAGAAAGGTCCAATATCGCGTCCGAGCTCGCTCATAATGCTGGATGGCCCGCTGCCGCTTGTCCATGTGTTTCTGCTTTATTGCCTTTATTCGGTAGTAATTCAGACACCCGAGAAATACTATTTGAGGTAAGAGGGAAAAAAAATGTTCCGAAGCTGCTGCTTATAAGCTTTGTTTTGATGTGAGAAACTACAAGCTGACATTATCACGCTTCAGGACATTTCAAAAGTTGAAATTTTATTTAAAGTTCATTTAGAACCGTATTTTCCCGCTCTTTCTCCATATGAGAAGCAGACGTTACACGTCTTTTTCAAACCACTGCAATTTGTCCATTAAAAACTAATGAGATTAGTGCAGGTTTTGTCTATCAAAGGCGGCTAATTGCTTGATGCGTGTGCGTCCTTGCTTCAGTTTTAAGAGGCAAGCGTCGTCAAAGACTCTCGGCTTCACGAGCCAAGAGATTTTAAATTAATGTAATTACACACCACCTCAAAAAGAAATGACTGAATGTGAATTTCACGCAAATTAATCATTATTGGCAAGCATTGGGAAATATATGAAAAGAGAAAAGTTTTACCATAATGGTCTTTATTTAGGAAATAAAGATTATTATTATATTATTATTAATTATTTAATAAATGACTACATTATATTATTATATATGATAATTATACACACACGCATATTATATATATATATATATATATATATATATATATATATATATATATATATATATATATATAAATTCATATATTAAAATACAACTATTGTAATGTTATTATTATTAAATATATAATTTAGTGCATATATGTATATATATACACATTTACACAAAATAAATTTTTAATTATAAAATTTTATACTTTTAATAATACATGATTTAAATAATATATTAATTATACTAGTGTATATATATATATATATATATATATATATATATATATGTATATATATATATATATATATATATATATATTATCGATTTACTTTTAGATTGCATTTACATTTGATATATACTAATACAGATGATAATATACTAATATTATAATATTGTGTTTATATATTATGAATAATGTTTTATTTAAATTAATTTATGATATGAAATACCATTTTATATATAATTGAATACAATATTAAATTACATTTATTTATATTAAATTCATTTGTAAATTGTTATTTAACATACACACAAATATAACATCAATACAATTAAGCATGTAATTTACTCATCATCAGATTGTTCAAAATTCATCTTTTTTTCTGTGGGGCACAAAAGGAGACACTTGGTATTCTGTTCAAACTGCTCTTTTTTAAACAATGAAATATACAGCGAAACTGAATGAATATGGAAGATCTGCAGCTCCAAAAAGCAACAAAACAGATATTTGTTATCGGACGGTTTTGTCCACTGAGCATGAGTTAAATGGTTTTTCATTAAGTAGTCCAATGTATTTTGGTCAGCAATTAATTCACAAATCTTTGTGTGTCGTATCTTGATGGTTGCGCACAATTAACTCGTGTTAACGCAAAGCAGTATTCACAACAACAATTGCCTCAATGCTATTTATAACCAGTCTTTAAAATCTCAGCCAGACACAAGCATTGAATCAGACACGATGCATCACGAGCATGAAGAAGAATCAAGGTAACATGCTCTTTTTAAACTGTAGATGCTCTGACATACGTTTGACAGCAACTGCATTTAATTCTAGTTCATACATCTGTGTGTTCAGATTCAGTCCAAAATACAAAATGTCAACAGTGGTTGAATAAATAAATGTTTCCCTTCATGAATAAGTCAGACAAACCATTATGTGTGACCTCAGATGCTCCTGGTTTGACCTTTGTGAATGGGAAAAACTACAATAATAGCTTCTGAGCTAGAGCTGGATACCACAGAAATATGTCAATTTTGGTAGAGATTTAGTTTTTATTGTTCATTTTATTGTTATTACTACTTACACAATTTGTTTTTATGTAAGTTTAATTAAAATACTTCAATATTTGCCTTGAGTGTTAAACCAATAATAATAATAATAATAATAATAATAATATTTATTTATATCTCGTTATCTGTTATCTGTTTATGAGTAATTATAAACTATTTACTTTTTATAATGAAAAATATTTTACTGAAGTGTTAATAATAATAATAATAATAATTAATATTATTATATTGATTTCTAATATTAAAAAAAAAAAAAATTTTAATTGAAAAATTATTATTATTATTATTATTATTATTATTATTATTATTATTATTATATTATTATTATTATTATTATTATATTATTTCATTTTGGAAAGACTGTTATTATTATATTATTAATACAATAATGATTATTAACTATTATAATTAAAACATTTATTTGCCCAGACTATTTAACAAATAAGAACAATAATTTTATTCATTTTTTCCTCACAGAATTTCCAGCAAAAATAAACATTTTATGAAATACACTATTGCTGTGATATAAAATATTCATACTTTGATATAGATTTTGATCATACTGTGCACCTCTAGCTCCAGCTTTGCACACACACACACACACACACACACACACACACACACACACACACACAAACACACACAACCATCAAATGCATGTGAATAGGGCAACAATAGCATTGGCTCTGTCAGAAAACGCTCTAAAATGCCGCTGTGAAATAAGAGGTTGAGGATTCATCAGAGAGCACTGGAACAAAAAGAGGATCTCTGGCTTCAGGCTTCGACCTCGTTCACAGTGAGTGAATAAAATCCACTCGCAAAGGACAGCACTACCGTCCGTGGCCCAAAATGCACTGGGTCATTCACTCGAGCTAACAGTAGATTAGCATGAATAGCTTCTAAAAGTTTCACGCAACATAACCACATTTTTTTGCTAATCCTCTGCAATATTTAGGTTTTTAGGTCTTGTGAATATCAATTAGCCTAATTTTGACCAACATTTTAAGAAATAAATTTGTGAACTGACTAGTAGAGAGAAAGACTGAGCATTAAGAGGACATTGGTTCAAAATGGTTAAATTGGTAAAAGTCTGGTCAAAACTCGACAGACAAACAGGTCTACGAACCCTGGCTTTAGAGGTGGATTCTGTGAGGTAAATACTAGCGGCTTGATCGTTTTTAATTATGCAGTGTTTTAGTCAGGATGCTGCGCTTTCATAGCCTAATGAGCTGTTAAAATTACGTTGACTGGGGGGATAAATTTAGAAAAGTAAAAACAACTTCAAAGGTAATTTGGCAAGAGTTATAATGACACGCAATGAGTAGAGACGCTTCAGCCAGATATCAGATAATAGGTGAACTTCAAAGACCGAAATGTCCAACTACGGGACACGCAACGGACGCCCATTAACAGAGACCTCGTACGTCAAGTAGGTAGAAAAAAGAAGAACTGCTGATGGAACATTCAAATTCTTGGTGAAATACGCACAACGTTAACATTTTAAGAAAATGGAATGCCGTCTGGGGGTAATTTCTCACAGATGTTTTTATTTCGGAAGCAATGGGAATGTTATCGTTACGACAAAAGAGTTGAGAAAGAAATGCATGTAAACTTCCAAAAAGTGCAAATGCCAAAACAAGCTTACTAAGAAAATAAGATACAAATAAATCCGAGATGCAAGACACAGCGAAGTAAAACGGCACTGTTGTTACTATTGTGACTTTTTTGCCCTATAACTGCAGTCGCTTTTCATTCTTACAGTAAGAGAGTCATTAGCTTAACTAACAAGCAAAATAAAAATACGGAGGAGAAAATCTGTGTACAAATTTTCTTCGCAAAATCATCTTACAAAAATTATGTCGAGTGTCAACAACAAAGTAAAACTGTTTCGAAGTTGAAAAGTTTGACAAAAGGTTAATTATAGCATTTTTAACATAAGCCTATTACCGTAAATATACAGTCTGTATACAAAATTTTGTATCATTGGTCAAAAACACGCGACAGGTGACTTAATGTTCAGAGTAAATGGAATTCCATAAGCATTTATTTGCAAACAATTTTTCGCAGAATTTCTGTGCATTTTTTTCCCGCAAAAACGTTCCTTAAAAAAAAAAACTGTCATACTGTGAGAATGTTTTTGCAATGCCATGTCAACTACAAAATCAAAAAATATTTTACAGTTTGTTGAATGGTTGATTATTGCATTTTTATCGCTAAAAGTTTCTTAAGCTTTCAAAATGGCCGTCATTTATTACTTCTTCCTGTCCTCCCTCAGCTCAACCAGTTTTGCAAACAGTCTCAAATGGTTGTCATCGCATTACAAGTGTCTTCAAAGCAACGTAGGGCATCGATTTTGCGCGACGCAGAGGATGCTGTTGGGACGGTGTACGATATATCAGATAGCCGCTTATTTAATGTGCGTCTGCTACACTGATAAGAGCGCAGAGGCTTCAGAGAGCCACATAACGGATGGGTCGATACCTAAACAGCTCCAACTACACAGCACTCTACACTACGAAACCCATCAATAAATAGATGTCAACTTAAGCTCTGGCTAGAAAATGACAATGTAATAAAAATGAAGGTGGGACTGTGGAAGGATGGTGTTGAACGGATGTGAGGAAGAGGGCAAAGAAAATGTGAATGTTTACTAAGAAACATGGAAAACATGCATCTTTATTATATTTGATGTAATTCAATATCTTATGCATGAAATAGATTTTCAATTTATTTTATTTAAAAAACTAATTAATCCAATTTTTTTTAAGATAGAGAATAAAATATTTTGCATAAACATTTCCTGCACGGTAACATTACTTGTAACATTGAATATATATATAAACATTTCCTGTATTATTAAAAAAATTGTAATATTATTTGAATGAATATAGTAAATTTACATTTTATGTAGTTAATGTAAATTTACTATGCAAATAATGATGCAGTGCAGGAAATTTTATTGAAACTATTAAATGTTTAGGCCTAAAATACAATTATTATTATTATTTTTTTAATTAAATTGTAAATAAATTTTATATTATTATTATATTTTATATCTTAAAAAATAGAATCTGTAGTTTTATATTTTTAAATAAATGTATTATATATATATATATATATATATATATATATATATATATATATATATATATATATATATATATATATATATATATATATATATATAATTATATAATTTCAGGGCAAAATGAATAATAATAATAAAAAAAAACTCCTGCTATTTTCATCTTGATGTGAATTACAATGCACAAATTGTAAGATATATACACAAATTGCACATACTGTACAAATTTACCATAACAATATTAAATTGCACACTGCATCATTCCCAGATAACGTTTGCCTTATTTTTTTAGACTGAACAGGGAGTCGCATTTATACTTCAAGAACACGGAGCAGAGATCCAGTCTGAGACAATTTAGAGAAACTGAACAGCTTTGATGAAATTGTGATATTTTACATAAACCATGAACATGTGAGATCTGATTGTATAGATAATAAATAACTATCAAGCATTTTAACATTTTTATTTTATACTACTTATATACAACTCCTATACTATATATATATATATATATATATATATATATATATATATATATATATATATATATATATATATATATATATATACATACATAGTATATATACATATACTAATAAAGTTATTACTTTTAAAAATGCATTAAATGCAATACAACAAACTTTACTGTAATGTGCATTGTAATAACAGTATTATAACTAATTTATTATAGTGAATAAAAATAAATCATAGATGTATTTCAGAACCTGTGGCCTTTAAGAAAATAAACACACTACAAAATTTCTCTAGTAAATACTACAAAAGAACAGTGGCTAAATGTTGTGCAGGCGATGTTAGCGGCAAAGCCTCGGAGGAGCGAGCTTCAATTTCTCTACAATCCAGTTAAGAGGAGCCAGAAAGCAGGTTAAACACAACGCAAACAGGGATGGAAGCATTTGTTTGGACTCCTTCAGGACGTCTTGACAGCTGAGAGACCAGAGAGACTCCATCAGCCTGACAGCTCGGCTCTAGCGGAGGAGAAGCTAATAGCTGTGGGACTAGCATGCTTTCTGTATCCATCAAAACAGGGCGGCCCGCTCCACCCCATCACACACCCGAACACCGCCCTGACAAACAACCTTCAAAACAAACACTATTTACTCTGCTTGACCTTGCTACTTACACACAACCTCTTCCAAAGTATGCACTGCTTACATCTCTAGACATATTTGGCAGTTTCTGAGAGAAAAGGTACAATAATCCTCTATGCTATTTCTGTGAGGATTTACAGTTAGCATATCAACGTAGCCGCGATAAAGGCTTCCTAACTTGCTAACTGCCAGCAAACATAACTCTAGATAAGATAATCGCACATAATCTACAAAATTAACTTCGAGATTTGTTTGTCGGTTAAAACTTTATACATGCGAGTAGCTAGGTCGAAGTATGTTAGCGTTCTTTTTTCGTGAGTAAATGGTAATGTTGAGAAGCAGCCTTGATAAAAACCTTGCAGCATTTCTCATTAGTGTTATCGTAGCGAAAAAAAAAATTCTATTGAGTAGCTAAAAAGACGCGTGTTAAACATCCTTTTTCTCCAATGTGTTTCTTTTTAACTAGGTTAAAGCTGAAAGTAAACAGCAGCGTTGACAAGAAGTCATGCTCATAACCTAGAAACATTTCTCAGTAGCATAAATATCGACTGTCTACTCAAAGCTTAGGTTTTCCAGTGAGTAGCTTACATATTAACAATCTTTGCAAAATTTTTCATTTTAACTAGGATTCATCTGAACTTACTAAATGAAGTCATGCTATTAACCTAGCAACATTTTTCATTAGCGTAACAGTAGCAAAGCTACTCTGTAAACAGTACAACTTTTTTTACGAAACAAGTACACAACAAAATGGTTTAAGTACGTATCTGATTCAAACAGTGCATGTAAGTGTGATTCTTTTTAGTGAGCCAGTTCGTTCATATGATTCATTTGAATGAACTGGTAAAAATGATTCGATTCTTCATTTAACTGTAAGTGACTCATATCTTTTGAACTTGTTATTTTTAAGCAGTTTGTTGTGTAGTTAACTTTTTGTTGTTGTTGTTGTCGTTGTTTTGGTTAGCTTGACTTATTCAGAGAAACTTAGCTTGGGAAGCTACCGTTTAAAATTCACTGATAAACAGGCATTTTATTCATCATATTTTGCAGGTTGCGAATCTCCTTCCCTAATTCTTCGAGCCACGCAGATGCTACGCAAATCAAAGGATCGTTCTAATTGAATTATTAGTGCTTCAAAAGAAATACCTCTAGGAAATAAACTGATGACAAAGAGCGGACGGGAGATGGACAGCAAATAAAGCGGGTCTGTTTTCTCTCATTCAGAAAGGAGCCCACGCAACAGACTGCGGCTTACAGACTCAGCGTGGCGCATGTGTCTGTCAGACCAAGAGACACACTCCAGGAACACACACTCTTTCTTATATTAAAAAATACGCTCCCCTGCTGGTGCGCCAACAGACCTCTGTGATCTCACTTCATATGACAGGCTCTCCATCAGCTCATCTGAACGACAGACATCTGTCTTTGTTATGGAGGCCGCAGCAAATGTTTCTCGGCTCCTCCAAAACTATTATTTTGAAGCGAATGTGGGGCGAGAGTGATATTACTCTGCAAAATTGAAGACTTTAAAATAATTTTTCTGGGAATAGTTCATCTGAAATGAAAATCCTGTCATGGTTTACTCACACGTACATCGTTTCAAGCGTGCAACTTTACAGGGAACATGAAAAGACGTTATGAAGCATGTTCATGCTGCTCTATGGCACTAAATGTCATTTTAACTACTAATTATTTTGTATTATTTTAATTATTTTTTAAATTAATTTCATTGTTTTTTATTTCATTTTATTTATTGACTAAGTAATTTCCATCACTCAAGCCATGTGTGCACAGGTCATCATCTAGCATTAGTTACAATAAATATGTAAAAATGTCTGGGTTCCTCCGGTGGCCCCCTTCGCCGTAACTTCAGTGATCTTCTTCATTCATTTTCCTCTGCTCCCAATTTAGACCAATTAAACCATGCAACATGCAGAAACGAAGGACAACAGCATGATTTATCATTCGTTATGACTTTCTGATAGATCTGTCATCTGCATTAATCTGAGATAAGAGCGCTTGTTGAATATTAATGAGGACTAATGACTGAACGCTCTCGTTTCTGAGGGGAAAGTGGCTGAAAGTATTTTAGATGAGACAGAAAACCTGAGAGAGTCAATCAGATGACGCTTTTGAATCTACAAAAGCTCTTCAAAAGAGATTTGTTTTCAGTTCTTACACACGCTAACTATTTTACCTTTTGATCAAATTTGTTGAGTTAAAACCTTCTAATCTGTCATTTATCTTGTTTATGCATAGGAGGAAAATTATGTGCTGCATCCCAATTCGCCTACTTATACCATGCTCTAAAAGTATGTACTTCTTTTTTTTAAAGAAAAAGTACATACTTTTGAAGGCAAGCTTTGGGACATATTACTTCATCATAGCCGTTTCTTTAACAGACGCTCTTTTGCTTGGTTACATGCATTCTGTCACTGTTTAAACTGCACTGTCACAACATCATCCACATTTTGTTTAATTTGATTTCCTACCATACTGGAAAGAAATGAAGAAGCAGGTTGATCTGCTAATCGCAGTTCTATCATGCCGAGAACTCTGCTCATGTGTTTGCATAATGATGCATTTAAAAGTTAATGACCGAACGTATCATAAAAGTTCACAGTGTTGCTGCAGATGAAATATAATATGCATAACATAAAATTTATATTTTTTTAATCAGGTGAGACATTGATTATTTATCACTCAAATATGTTTATCTGCCTGTGCGTTGGTCGCATATATCCACCATGTTTGTAGTTCTTTAACACTTTTAATGTGTTTTTGAAGTTCTAATTGAATCCTCATTCACCACGCAATGTGTTGTGGGTAATATTAGCCATTAGAGTGTTCATCAATCGTAAGTTATGTCCATAACCATGGATATATGAGACCAAACGATGACCGTCATAACTTACGATCTATTTCGACCTCACTCAGACCATCACCATGTTCTTATCCTGGATGACTTATACCAACATTTATGAAACTTGTGAACGTGCACGGGGTGTTACAAGAGGCCACGGCATATATTTGAAACTGCTACCTTTATAAGTGCCGCCCAAGAAGTGGCACTGCTTCTGGTAGAGAATCAGAAAGACCTTTATTGCCAAGTATGGTTGCACAAACAATAAATTTGTTGTAGTGGCATAAGCTTCCAGTACACAGAGACAACAACAACACACAGACAAAAAAAAGTAAACATAAATAGACAAATATTGCTAAATAAATGGAAATAACTTTGTTTTGCTATAGATTATAATGGAATATAATAGAGTAAGATTCAGGTATGTACTAGGATGGAGGTGGTAACAAATAAATATAAGGATATTGCATATTTTTATAGCATAAGTGGGGAACATTTAACTGTTCATGAGGTAGATTGCCTGGGGGAAGAAACTGTTCTTGTACCTGACTGTTCTGGTATTTGTGGCTCTGAAGCGCCGACCAGATGGCAAAAGTTCAAAAAGGGGATAACTTGGATGTGAGAGATCCAGAGTGATTTTCTGAGCCCTTTTCCTCTGGATGTATACAGTTCTTGAAGGCTGGGCAGGGGAGTACCAATAATTCTTTCAGCAGTCCGAACCGTTCTCTGTAATCTTCTGATGTCTGATTTTGTAGCTGAACCAAACCAGACAGTAATTGAAGTGCACAGGACAGACTCAATGACGTCTGAGTAGAACTGTTTCAGCAGCTCCTGTGGCAGGTTTTAGACAGTGAAAGGCCAAATGGTAGGACCCTGAACTGGTAAACCCGATCTTGAAAGGCAAAGCAAAGAAACGTGTGATGATCTTGACAGATGGGCACATGGAAATATGCGTCCTTTAAGTCTATGGAAGTGAACCATTCTCTTGGTTCTATAGATTTTATGTTGTAAGCATTTTGAAAGGCAACCCCTTTATGAATTGGTTCAGTTGTCATAAATCCAGAATAGGCCGTAGTCCACCATCCTGCTTTATTAACAGAAAATATTAAGAATAGAATCCCGTGAGCTGTTCGCTGGTGCTTATCTGAACAATTTCCTTTTTCTGCAAGAGTTGTAATCTCATGGCTAAAATTTGTGCCTGAACTGGGTCTTGACTAGGAATATGAACCAGGAAAAAAGTAGGAGGATGCCGCAGGAACTGTATCCTTTCTTAATTATATCTAGGACCCATGGATCTGATGTGCACTTCTCCCAACTCTTCAGGTGTAGTTGGGAGCATGCCCCA
The DNA here is from genome assembly GCF_963082965.1 of Carassius carassius. NCBI lineage: Eukaryota > Metazoa > Chordata > Actinopteri > Cypriniformes > Cyprinidae > Carassius > Carassius carassius. The sequence continues at coordinate 1,659,494 of NC_081802.1, forward strand.
GCGACTCCAAGACTGTTATGCAGAGCTTTATAAAATTTGTCTGGTGCCCCATCATTGGATTGATAATCCCTAGTTTGTCTTCTTTCATTCCCCCAAGGTTTTGGACGAGGAAAGTATGAGGGCTGGAAACTTTAATGGGCCATATCTAGTGGGTCCAACATGACCAAATATGCCCCGGCCGGCTCTCACGCCTCCGTATCTACAGCCATCTCTGCTGTCCTTATGTATTCTCAAAATAAACCAGTTCTTTTAGAGCTGATATGATCGGAAACAAATCAGCCAGATGGAGCTGATACCTACTGAATCTAACCATCCCCACTTCCCTGGCTTTATTTTATCAACACAAATCCAGATGAACCGCAGTGTTTCGAGACAGGAGGTCAGGTGCTGTCATGTCCGCACTGATACTTACTCATGATTGGTTGGCTGCGTATCTGCCCAGGGCTTGGGAGATCAGATGGGCCATGCTGATATCAAGACTCAGAGAATTGCTCTCAAGTCACTACATCAAACACTTTTTTCCCTGCCGAGCCTCTCGACAAAGAATCGGAGAGTGACTGATAGAGAGTCACAAGCCTTTTAACCCGCACTGAGCTTCCAGTCTCAGATGGCCGAAAAAAGACAGCAAGATCAGGGATGACAGTCTAATGCACTTTAAAAGCCATGGAGGGAAAAGCTAGGTCCTTCATGGAGACGGACTGTGACTTTATATGCTGCCCGTCTCACGTCCCTGAGACACAACGTTACAAAACAGGCTTCAAATAGAAATTGTTTTCAACTAATAATTATTAGAATGATTAAACAATCTATTTGAAAGGTTAATGCAAAAATAATTGCAAGCGCTAATAATTGTTGTATATGGCAGTGCATGTTGACAACATTTGACAAATTCCAAACGAAATCAAAAACCTTCATAAAAGTGGTCAATACTACTTGTGTGCTATATTTCATGTCTTCTGAAGTCATACATTTCACAGGCCAAAGCAGCATACATTTCTCCTAATGTGTTGTACATAATGAAAACAACAGACGGGCTTGGAATAGAACATGAGGGTGAGTAAATAAAGGCAAAACCTTCATTTAAGAGCAAATTGTGCCTATAAGAGGAAATATACCAGTTTTACCCAGGATTTACTTCACAATCTCAGCAAACATGGCATTTAGATCAGACTTAGAGGATGAATGGAGGCGTTAATTAGATTGTAAACATTTGGAAGCGGGGCTTACAGACACACTGCTAATGCTAATGCTAAGCGTCCAGCCGGCATGAGCTCCCTTTTCACATCAGGACGCTGGAAGGCAACTTAATTGCGGACTCCAAATGTTAATTGGATTTCATTTTGTGTAATTTTGGGTTGTTTCAGCTGAGAGAATCACTAATAAAGACAGACAGTGAGTGGCACTGAAAAGTTGGGAGTGATTATTTAGCGCTTTGTGAGGTTGTCAGGCACTAACACTCTTACAACCGGCAATTTGACTCAAAAACAATAAACAGATGAAAACAAAACAAGACAGAAAAACAATCATTTAAAATTAAAGTGCTGATGCCAAATGAAAACTGCATGATTAACTCGAATTAAGCCGCCTGATGTTTATTATTAGCGTTGTTTGCGAGTACCACTTTTTGCAGCTGAAATCATCCTGCACATTTTGTGCTACAGAGATCAATGACACCTCAAATCATGTGGCTTTTTAAATTGCGTTTTTACTTTTCAAAAGTAAACCAAAAGGGACGGTAATCACCCAGAACACCCCAGAAACTGCCCAGAACAATCACAGAAACCACCTAGTAACCACCAGAAACACTCCAGTAACCGCTGAGAACACAATGGCCATTACTTACTGTAGTAACTGCCCAGAACAGATACAGTAACCCAGTAACCATAAGTAACCACCCAGTACACCCTAGAAACGTACTAGTAACCACCCAGATTACCCAAGAAACACCCTAATAACCACCAAAAACACTCTAGCAACCGTCGACAATACCTTAGCTACTATTTAGTGTAATAACTGCTCAGAGCACAAAAATAACCACCTAGAACACCCTACAAACATCCTAGCAACCACCCTGAAAACCCTAGAAATGCCCTAGTAACCACCCAGAAAATTACAAGAAAACTTACTGTGTGGATCACTCAGAACACCCTAGGAACCATCCAGATCACCAGAGGAACAACCCAGAACACCTCGGAAACACTTTAGTAACAACCAAAAACACTACTATCTGCAAAGAACACCCTAGCAACTACTTACTGTAGTAACGGCCCAGAACACCTAAGTAACCACCAAAAACAACATAGAAACGCTCTAGTGACCACCCAGAACAACCTAGAAACACCCTATTAAGCCCCCAAAACACTATACTATCTGCAGAGAACACCCTAGCAACTATGTACTGTAGTTGGTGTCTTGGTGGTTACTTAGGGTGTTCTATGGTAAAGGTAATCGATAATATGTTATTCTGGGTGGTTACTAGGGTGCTTTGGGTGGTTTCTAGGGTGTACTGGGTCATCACCACAGTAGCTGTTTTCTAGTTAGTTTCCAGGGTATCCTGGGAGATTGCTAGGGCATTTCTTTGGTGTTCTGGGTGGTTAATAGGGTGTTTCTGTGGTGTTTTTGGTGGTTACTTAGGTGTAGCACCTTAGTACCCACACAGAATACCATATTATCCATTACCATATTATCCATTACCATAACCATAGAACACCCTAAGTAACCACCAAGAACACCATAGAAACACCCTAGTAGCCACCCAGAACACCATAGAAATGTCCTAGCAACCACCCAGGATACCCTGGAAACTAACTAGAAAACAGCTACTGTGGCGATGACCCAGTACACCCTAGAAACCAACCAGAAAACCCTAGAAACCACCCAAAACACCCTAGTAGCCACCCAGAACACCATAGAAATGCCCTAGCAACCACCCAGGATACCCTGGAAACTAACTAGAAAACAGCTACTGTGGTGATGACCCATTACACCCTAGAAACCAACCAGAAAACCCTAGAAACCACCCAGAACTCCCTAGTAACCCATCAGAATACCATATTATCCATTACCTTTACCATAGAACCCTACCATTGTGGTGGCAAATTTTTTGCTCAGACTAACGCCAGCAAATCCTGCAGTAAATGTATAAATATAGCGATTATTATTATTCAGTGTCATATGGGTACCTAGCACTTTACTATCAAAAGTTTAATCAGTGAAATTATCCATTTTCATTGAGATATCAAAGTCTGACCTTTACCATGCTGACATGTAATATAAACCTAAGAGAACATTCGTACACTCAAACAAAGCTTCAAGGGAAAAGAGCGCTTGTGCAAATATCATCAGTTAGAGCAGCCTATATTACTCACAGTGATCCTGTGTGGACTTTACAAACTATAAGAACACATTAGATCAGACCACAGAGGAGGATGGAGGACGATTGTGTGACATACGGATCATTTCAGAGCATTTCACTTGCATACAGCGATGAGTCCAGCTTTAATGTGACCACATGATGTGCTATGAGATCTTTCATAGGGTTTTCAACCTTGTTTCCATGAGGGTACAGCATGGTCTGCAGTGAAGATATATAAAACACAATTTATGACATTTCTAATGATTTGATTTCAAATGAACTAGTGATCTGATGTATATTCTATAATATAATAAAGAGCCTACAACATTTAACCACAAAACAAATTAATATAAAGTTGATTCTTCAGTTAAAAAAGTAAACAAAGAATTAAAATAACAAAAAATTATAATAATAGTAAAACACATTTAAACATTAATTATAATAATTTAACAGGTAAACAGGTAATTTTTACTTTGCATTTTCTCCTAAAAAAGATAAAAATAAAATAATTTATTTAAATAATTTACTGTATATATTACTCTCATCACCATCACACCAAAGAGGAAAAATAAACAATTGTTTTAGAAAAAAAAAAAATTAAATAAAATAAAGTTAATAATAAAAAAAATTTAGGTAATAAAAAATATTTCATTAATTTACTATATATACACACACATTTCTATATAACTTTGTATTTTTATAGCAAATAATTGAGTTTCCCAATATTACTGTTATTAATGTCACACATTTTATTTCATAACTTCAGAGTTAACTGACTGCTAGCTAGCTCGCTCGATTAGCTCTAGTAGCATGTGCAAGGTTTATCCAGCTTTTTCAAAAAACAAAAAAATGTCTTTACTCTTACACACACACACAAACAAACACACACACACACACACACATATATATGTATATATATACACATGTATAAATCCAATTATTCCAAGACACATGCGTCAACACCTGAAAAATAGTCAAGAAAAAGTAAAGAATTGGATATAAACACCCTCTTTTTTAACATTTTGTACTTGGTTTTCTGTACTTTACACAGTTAATCTACAATAAATTGTTTTAATCATACAATATGAGTCTATATAAAGAAAGGTGACGTATTTTCATTCAAACCTCAGCACAATCCACTACACTGCCTTCCTGAAGGATCTCTGGCTTTTGTCTCACTTATAGAATTATTGTTGCTTCAATAACAGTGGAGCCGAATGCGATGAAAAGTGAAGCGACAGAGAAGAATTACAAAATGAATGGCAAAGGAGGATGCGAGAGAATATTCCCCAGTTCAGGCTCATCACCTCGATCAAAAGCCACATGCAGGTGGAGGATAATGAGAAATGAGAATGAAAAATGCTTTTACGAGTTTCTCTCTCTGGTCCTGTCAATGCATTTAAATATATGCCGAATATTAAAATGAACCTTTGTGTGGTAAGATACATCAAGGCCCCATTTAACACAGTCACACTAGAGAGTGAAGTATGAAACCTTGTCAGATTCATTATCCTCATTATCTTCTGTTCATTTGTGTCCATAAATACAGAAACCAGGGCTCCAACATCTTCTATTAATTAATTTTCATGAATTTGGCATAATTCTTTTTATGTTTTATGAATCATTCTAGACTCACACTTACGAGGATCCACATCTAGACAATGAAATATTTCAGAACAAAGCAACTAGTAGAAATACATCGCTACAGAAAATAGCAGGATTTATTAGTTTCTATAACTTTCCAAAGTCTGAAAACAGGCCAGTTTCTAGGAATAGGCAAGCTAGGCAGAGTTGTGATTTCCCCACTGGATCCCCCACCATCACTGGACTAGAGTACTGTCAATCTGACAATGCCTGTATGCCATTGGATCAGAGCGCTGTCACTTGTTGCCTGATTTTTTTTCATGCAATGTTTGCATTTGGAGCACCGTTAGATCAATGGGTTCTGTCAGTGCTTTGCCAAAGTGACGCTTTTTTTTTGTCATGCAATAAAGCTTAAGTTCAAAGGCCACTTTAGAGTAACAAATGGTTTTATAGGGTTGACTGAAATAAAAAAAATGGTTAATCATTGTATTCATTGATAATATATAAATGCATCCAATTCCAAATGTTATAAAATTTCTTTAATGAAACAAACTGTCCAAAAGAACTGGTTCATGGAAAATAATTGAACTTCCCATAACTAATGTTACACCTGGCGACATGGCGGAATAACTTAGAACGTAATATTTATTATAACAAAATGTAACCAAAAAACCCCACAAAAGTCAGTAATTTCAATCAGTATGAAATGCAGGTGAATGGATGCACAAAGTGAAGTGTGGTCAGCGATAGTGAATGGATGCAAAACATAATATAAGGCCACAGAATTGGAGCACGGTTCTGGCAAACTGCTCAACCCACAGAAGAGCAGCCGTCTCGACGAACTCTCGTACCAGGTTTAATGTTCGTCAGCTGGAAAAATGGCTTTGAAAGTGATTCAATGATATCTTCACTATCGCTATAGAATTTGAATGATTATCAAAACTTTCCGTCTGGCATATTAAACGATGTAACTACAGAAGTGTCAAGTTTTAAATAGGAAAAATATCAAAACTCTTTGGTCATTTGAGAAAGATTAAATGATCTATGCTAAACTAAACTAAGCTAAAAGTGCTACCACCAGACCTAGAGATCGGCTGAATGGATTCAAAAACAGTAAAACGTAATTGTTTAACTCTAGGGGAGTTGGAAAATTAGCCTATTTAACAAAAACAAAAAAAAGTGATGTTCTTTTAAAAACATATTCTAAACGTCTGTTTGACATCTAATAGGAAACGTCCAATAGACGTATTGCAGATGAGCAAACACGTCTAGCAGATGAAAATGTAGACGTCACCGTGATGTACATGTGCTTTAAGGGTTATAGTATTTGGTGTGAATGGGCTATATAAGATAAATGAAGCCGCACTTCAGTAAATGCACGTCTGGATCTACGTAATTGAGGTAAGTCACCGTTTTCTTTGTTCTTTTATATTCTCCATTAAAAATGCAAGGCCGCACAGCCCCGCACTGCAAAATGTCTGAAATGCATGAATGTTTCAGGCGACTTTCATGTTAGCAAGAGAGAGCGAGCGAGAGAGAGAGAGATCAGACAGCGGCCGGAGCTTCATTCTCTCTTCAAAGCAACCGTGTTCTAAAAATATCCACACTGTAGTCCAGAGATCGAACGCAGACGATTGCTGTTCTGATCTTGGACTCGACATCAAGACACGGGTGCATGTGAACCGAGCACGTCTCAACTCGTCTGTCGGTTCCTTTGGAAGACATCAGAGCGTTACTGCAAATAACAAAGAGAAAGAAATCTCCCTTCTCACACTACTACTTTATTAATTATTTTTCATTGATGCGTTTTATTATTTTGCGCGATCGACTGACTGCGTAAGAACCATGAAACTGCTGATTGCTTGGATTCCCACTGAAAATACTGGACTTTACCAGCGGAATTGTCGAATTTTTGAGAATTTTTTTTCATAAAATCTGCAAAACCTAAAAAAAAAAAGAAAACATTGGTTTGATGGTAAAACTCATGGATTCAGGAAGTTTCTCGAGGTTCTGCAGATGCTAACGGACAGAATCTAAGGTCTTGTGTATCTTTTTGCGCCGTCCATGACCCACATCCTCTCAGAGCTCTATAAAAGATGTAATTGAGAGATTGATGGATGAAAAAGAAGATGATATCTAAAAATAAAAGACCTGAATGTTTCTAAAGTGGTCCGAGAGGTCATTACCGGTCAAGGGCTTTCAGCCCTGAAGCTCTTATGCTAAAAACAGCTTCCACGAATCAGCTGTTTGTTGAATATTTCCATGTATTCGACTGTTTCTGGCTTCAGTATCTAGGAGTAATTAGCAGAGCATTAGCTGTAGCTGACAGAAGATGTGTGGCCTCCCGTTTGACCTGCCGAGTAACTCATAGAAGCTTGTATCAGATCAGATCCAGCTGTACCTAACCAATCCGTTTGATCCGGTAATTGACTCAGAGGTGATAGAGACAAATACAGCCGGTGGAAAGGGATGGGGTGGAGGGAGATTAGAGGGATTTGATTTCCTGTAGGGCTTAGCGTGTAGTGGCCTCCATATAAAAAAAATGACTCAATTTGCCTTTTTGCATGAAGTGGTTTCACTTCTGGATCTAAAGTAAGAGTACATTCAATGAAAATCTGCTACAAATGTTCTCCAAGATGTAGATGAGTTTCTTCATCAGGTTTGTAGAAATGTGGCATTGCATCAGTGTCTCAGCAATGGATGCTCTGCAGTGAATGGGTGCCGTCAGAATGAGAGTACAAACAGCTGATAAATCACATCACAATAATCCACACCAGTCCAGTCCATCAGTAAACATCCGGAGAAGACCGAATCTGAAACAAATCCATCAAGATTTCATGATGTTCTTATCAGCTGTTTGGACTCTCATTCTGACGGCACCCATTCACTGCAGAGCATCCATTGCTGAGCAAGTGATGCAATGCTACATTTCTCCAAATCTGATGAACTCTAAAATCAACGGATTTCCTGCATAATCATTTACATGTCACTGAAACTCCTGTTAGGCATTTCATCCAAAATAGCTAATTAGCTAATAAGAGTTAATTACAGCAGGCTACTACTGTAATTGTCGGGCGCTTGACACACATTGTTCCAGGTAATGGATTCTAACTGGTCATTATGACATTCTCCTAACAGCGTCTTTCAGAGAGAAAAAATAAAAAAAATAATTATTAGTCATGTTGATTATGGGAAAAAATTCAATTTTAAAACCACTCTGATTGTACGAGCTATTTTTAAATTAATTGTATTTTATTATTAATTATAATATAACTATTAGTAATACTTATAATACTACTACTACTACTAATAATAATAATAATAAATAGGATAATATTATAATTGTATTTATTTATTTATTTATTATTATTATTGTTTTATCATACTGCTGTGCAGTCTAAAGCATGGTAATATCAGGATGGTTTCTTGTGGCTTTACTGCATTATTACTTTTGACGTACGAGATTAAGAGGCCCACGGAATTACTATATCAGGCAAAATATTATTAGCATGACATTTTCCTCTGCACTGAATGGAAACCTTGGTGGAAGTATTAATAGAGACAGTTGTGTGAAGAGCATTATTAGTTGTTCTCTGGCTTGTTACTGGGTCGTGGGTTTGATTGAGGACGCTGCATCTCGATTGACCCTTGAGTACTGCTATACTCACGTGTCTCAGTTCACAGTATTCGAAGACCGAGAGAAAAGTGAGGACAAGGCTGTCTGAGAGAAGATCATCACTTGACTCCGAGCAGAAAACACTGACAAGTCTTTCTGCCATTCTCATTCTTTACACCCATCTATGCATTTATCCTTTCATCTGTATATCCATCGCTGTCCATTCACCTATCCATCAATCTTTCTACCAGTCTATCCATCCATTAGCCATCAATCTATCAATTGTCTTTCCATCCTTCCATAGATGTTTCCATCAATCTACATATCTATTTACTCTTCCATATCTGCATCCACCCACCCATTTTTGACCCAATCTATCCACCCATTTATCCATCCATCCATTCATCCACAAATATCTACCATCTATCAATCCAACATCCATTCATCTACCCATCAATCTATCTTCTATCCATCCTTCCATCCATTCATCAACGTTTCTATCCATCTACATATTTACTCTTCCATCCATCCATCCAGACATTTTTGTACCCATCAAGCTTCCATACATCCATCACTGTTTCTACCCATCTTCTTATCTATCCATCCATCCTTCCATCCATTCATCAACATTTCTAACCATCTACATATCTATTTACTCTTCCAACCATCCTTCCATCCATCCATCCAACCAGACATTTTTGTAACCATCAAGCTTCCATCCATCCATCACTGTTTCTACCCATCTTCTTATCTATCCATCCATCCTTCCATCCATTCATCAATGTTTCTATCCATCTACATATCTATTTACTCTTCCTTCCTTCCATCCATCCAGACATTTTTGTACCCATCAAGCTTCCATCCATCCATCACTGTTTCTACCCATCTTCTTATCTATCCATCCATCCATCCGTTCATCTACGTTTCTAACCATCTACATATCTATTTACTCTTCCATCCATCCATCCATCCATCCAACCAGACATTTTTGTACCCATCAAGCTTCCATCCATCCATCACTGTTTCTACTCATATTCTTATCCATCCATCCATCACACATGTATTAAAGGATCCAAGGGACTGATGCCTCGTCCACACAGAGACGTGTTTCTGTGAATACGCACAAATTTTTTTTATCGGATAGGCGTTTCGTCCACAGGATCCAGCGTTTTCAAGTAGATAAATCTGAAAACGCTGTCTTTGCTTTTTTGTGTGGACGGGGCCATCCGTATATTTTCTGAAACCATGATGTCATTACCCCACATGTCGACCCTAGTCAGACACCACTACGTCACGTTAGAGCAACAACAACAATGGTTTGTATACAGTGCGTAAGGTTTATGCCAATGCTCCAAGTCTTCTTCTTCATTTTTAGTGCATCTCTGTGGCAAAATTACAGCGCCACATACTGAACTGGCATGTATACTACATAGTTTTCAGTTGGTTTCACTGGTTTTGTGTGGATGGAGATATTTCTTGTGGACGGGATTTTCTTTTTAGAATGAGAAAAAAAAAAAGAGATTGGATTGGGGTAAGCTCTGGCTTCAAATGGACGTAGCCAGAGAGGAGGTCTGGGCTGTCATAACATTTTTGCTTCAGAGCAGTCATATGTACTTTCCAGTGATTGGCTTGTTCATGCGGCGTGAAATTCCTCACAAAAGGCCAGCGCTGTTGAATCTGTCCTTCACACCCTCACCCTGTCCTCTAATTTATGATGTGCTGTTGCACCAATTAGCACTGTAGGACCATGCGGCACAACGCAGGTGTCCCGGTCCACACTCGCCAGAGAGAGGGATACGGTAATGACTCGCTGTCTCACTGCTTCAGTGTCAGAGAGAGCAGAAGTGGAGATGACATTCTGCTTTGTGGGAGTTGAGAAAAACACACACGTCGAGAAGGATCTAAGGGACTGAGAGGAGGTTTGAGCTGCAGGCCTTGTCGCTCTATCAATGAGTCAGTTGACCTTTGGTAAAGCATATGAAGTGTTATACGGACGCAGGCGGCAGTTCTGGAGCTAGAGAGCATGTTAGATTTACATTATACATATGTTCTTCAAAGAAAGTGTGTATATTGCATAACAAGCTATTACTAGGGCAGGTAGCTAAATATAAAGCACATGCTTGACGCAATCTTAGAGGTGAATGTCTTAGTGGCTTTCATTATGTTTGCCATACTTTAATTGTTATGGACTGTAGAGTCGGTTGTTCAGCTAGCATGCTACTTATTATGAATACTGTAATAGCTTTCCAGCTAAACATCTGCCCACTTGGATGAACCATTATATATTTTTATCATCATAAAATAAAATGCATGTTTTGATGTAATTTCAGAAAAACTAAAAAAGAACATAAAAATGCTCAAAAATAACTCAAGTTAGCTAACACTTACTGTACATACACTTCAGTTGATATTATGTTCTCTAACGCAAAGACTTTCAGACTTTTTAGCTGTGACTTGGCCTATTTTGTGATGAGCTGTGAAAAATGGTCTCACAGAGAAAGTTGAAGCTGCTCACACCTGATTGGAGTCTCTTTTACAAGCAGTCTAAACAATGAAGCATGTGTTGACCTCGGCCAGACCCGAAGAGCTCAAATCCCAGAGCTGGACACACGCAGCCTAATCTGAACACCGGACTGCAATGATGGACGACGTGGGCTGGAGCAAGAGGACTTGTCCCCGCGTCACCTCGCGTTTCTAGACACTGTCTCATGCATTTTTAATGAGTGGGAAATTTTATCATCCGTCATAGTAGTAACTCTCCTCCAGGCAGTGAGCTGACTAAGTGTTTAATATCGGAAATGTAATATTAAAAAGCGTTAGGTTGGGAATTATCCATTACGCCCGAGAGGATGGGAAGACTGCCACTGTCATGTCTGGCAAAGCCACTTAACCAATACATTCAGAAGAAGCAGCCGTTTCGAGAGACACCTGCTCAATTGCTGCATTTTCAATCATATGCTGGGACTCGAACAGAATAACAGAGAGGAGATGAAGAGCCGAGTAATTGATCCAGGTGCTACAAGCTGGTTTGGGGAATCAAGTTATTGGAATAGCTTGTGTAAAATACTTGTGTTACATCACCTCATTGCAAACTCGACCCACGGAGTGCAGAAAGAGGACCAGAAAAGAAGTCTGAAGAGTGAAGTATATTGAAATTTAAACAATTTAAATTCAAAAGCAATATTATAAAATCTCTTGTTGAAACCAACACGGAAGTGATCAAAACTCAAAAGGGAGTCAATCCCATTGATACCCCATGTTAAAATGCCCAACGTTATAGCAGAAAAAAAAAATGAATAAATAAAAAAATAATAACTTTACAGCCTGGTACAAAAAATATTTTGGTCTATATAGCTTATTTTGCCTTTCGTGACAGCTGTGAGGGGGTAATTTTTTAAAAAAATAATTCACCCTTTTTAATTATATTAAGCCTTAAACTTCTGCATAATTAAGGGCTCAGCCACTTGAGTGACAGGTGGATTGCCACTGCTGTCAATGCCGCCAAGCTAGGTGGGCGTGGCTTCAGCAACCAGCTCCCGCCTTTTTGCCCATTTTCGATGAGTGACGCGCTGCCAAGATGGCAAAGGCCACCTCCACCCACTTTTGGCTTCAAAAACACTCTTCAGAAACCAATGGGTGACGTCATATACACTATTTCCATGTTTTTAGACAGTCTATGGACGACAACATTAAACAAAATTTGATTGCACTGTCCTTTGTATGAAAAAACTGCACAGAAATGTCTTACTCGGTGTCCATTTTTAATGGTTTTTCTTTGCACATCTCTGTCCTGACCACAGGAAATGCCCCACACATCTGTTCCTGCTGATAGGCTCCAGTCCCCTCCGTACTGACGCCAGCTAAATCCACCTCGGGGCGTCTTCAGGCCACTGAGGAGCACCACAGCCATTGTTTCAGGGGTCCGATTAGCCAGTGACAAACGTTAGCATGACATCCCATCTGGAGCGAACAGAGGGGACTTTCTGAGAGCCATAGATAGGACTCAAACATGGGGTCTGAGTGGCTAACTGCTAGTCGATACGTCTGTAAAACCAAACGTGGTTAATGTCAAACTAACCCTAACCAATATTATTTACAATGTTTGTATTCAGCTATCAGGCTACTTAGCATACAGCATATCTCATAAACATTACAAACAGCATTTACCTAATTACTTGCCAACACCAAAGTTCATTATTTTCCATAATGTAATGATAAAAATTTTCATATATTTTAGATTCATTGCACACCAACTGAAATATTTCAGGTCTTTTATTGTTTTAATACTGATGATTTTGGCATACAGCTCATGAAAACCCAAAATTCCTATCTCTAAAAATTAGCATATCATGAAAAGGTTCTCTAAACAAGCTATTAACCTAATCATCTGAATCAACTAATGAACTCTAAACACCTGCAAAAGATTCCTGAGGCTTTTAAAAACTCCCAGCCTGGTTCATTACTCAAAACCACAATCATGGGTAAGACTGCTGACCTGAAGGCCATCATTGACACCCTTAAGCAAGAGGGTAAGACACAGAAAGAAATTTCTGAACGAATAGGCTGTTCCCAGAGTGCTGTATCAAGGCACCTCATTGGGAAGTCTGTGGGAAGGAAAAAGTGTGGCAAAAAACGCTGCACAACGAGAAGAGGTGACCGGACCCTGAGGAAGATTGTGGAGAAGGACCGATTCCAGACCTTGGGGGACCTGCGGAAGCAGTGGACTGAGTCTGGAGTAGAAACATCCAGAGCCACCGTGCACAGGCGTGTGCAGGAAATGGGCTACAGGTGCCGCATTCCCCAGGTCAAGCCACTTTTGAACCAGAAACAGCGGCAGAAGCGCCTGACCTGGGCTACAGAGAAGCAGCACTGGACTTTTGGACAAATTTTGCATGTCATTCGGAAATCAAGGTGCCAGAGTCTGGAGGAAGACTGGGGAGAAAGAAATGCCTGAAGTCCAGTGTCAAGTACCCACAGTCAGTGATGGTCTGGGGTGCCATGTCAGCTGCTGGTGTTGGTCCACTGTGTTTTATCAAGGGCAGGGTCAATGCAGCTAGCTATCAGGAGATTTTGGAGCACTTCATGCTTCCATCTGCTGAAAAGCTTTATGGAGATGAAGATTTCGTTTTTCAGCACGACCTGGCAGCTGCTCACAGTGCCAAAACCACTGGTAAATGGTTTACTGACCATGATATTACTGTGCTCAATTGGCCTGCCAACTCTCCTGACCTGAACCCCATAGAGAATCTGTGGGATATTGTGAAGAGAAAGTTGAGAGACGCAAGACCCAACACTCTGGATGAGCTTAAGGCCGCTATCGAAGCATCCTGGGCCTCCATAACACCTCAGCAGTGCCACAGGCTGATTGCCTCCATGCCACGCCGCATTGAAGCAGTCATTTCTGCAAAAGGATTCCCCACCAAGTATTGAGTGCATAACTGAACATAATTATTTGAAGGTTGACTTTTTTTGTATTAAAAACACTTTTCTTTTATTGGTCGGATGAAATATGCTAATTTTTTGAGACAGGCATTTTGGGTTTTCATGAGCTGTATGCCAAAATCATCAGTATTAAAACAATAAAAGACCTGAAATATTTCAGTTGGTGTGCAATGAATCTAAAATATTTGAAAGTTTAATTTTTATCATTACATTATGGAAAATAATGAACTTTATAACAATATGCTAATTTTTTGAGAAGGACCTGTATATATATATATATATAGGCACAATTGAGGTCTATAAAATGAAGTTTATAAAATCTCATTAAATACCAAATCTGATAGAATATAAAGTGTCTTTTTTATATGTTGGTATATAGTGACTAAATAATTTTTAGTTACATTTGGCAATGAGATGATCTATTGTTTTTTTTGTAGTTTTGCATTAAATTTAGCAATTTTGATATGTATCGGTTCCTGTAATAATAATAATATTGAAATATTGGCCAACATTTTTACTTATTGTCCAAACAAATTAAAAAAAGTAAACATTTGTAAAAAAAAAAAAAAAAAAAAAAAAAAAAAAAAAAACACCCAAGGGTGGAAAAGATAAGTTGAATTTTCTAAAATTAATGCAAAACTAAAACAAAAGCTAAATTATACAGTTTAATAATAATAAAAATTAAGTCCGTTAATGCATTGTTTTGGGAAAAAATAATAATTATTGAATGTTTATCCAAAAAAAAGATGCCATGACCAAAATAAAAACATTTTTCCACAAGTTATATCTTTCTCATTAATTTAATGCATCAGGAAGTTAAGAAATCCTAAATGAATGCAAAACTACAACAAAAGCAACATGGTATGCATAATATTTGTGATAATTTGACTTTGACTTTTGTTTCTCCCTCAAAGCTTTAATAGTAATAATAATAATATTCATTATTATTATTAGGGGTTATTTATCCAAAAACATGTGGGGTGCCTTTCTTCACACACACACACACACACACACACACACACACACACACAGAGAGGGTCTTTACATCCATTGCCTCGTCAGTTCAAATGTAAAAGTGCTCCGTTTGAACATTTTAATCACTGATAACAACATCATTCATGGGAGAAACCCCCCCCAAACAATTTCGTGAACCTGAAGACCCTGTAAACTAATGCACACATCTCTAATAGTCAATAGGTCAAACTCAGACATGAAGCAGACCTGAGGAGTGATTTGAAGCCCAGTTGACCTGATTCGTCTCGTCCCAGTCTCAGCAGGTACCACACAGACGTGTCTGAGAGGAAAACACACACCATAATGAAGCTGCTCTTCCTTCAGAGTATGAAGAGGTGTTTGTACTAATGGAGCCTCTTTTGTTTGCTTTCCGCAGACCTCCTCACACGCAGCTCAGGTCATTACTCGCTCGGCTGGGCATATTTGTCTTCCTTTCGGTGTCTCGAGCGACAGCTGATTTACGTTACCTGAAGGACCTCTGACAGAAAAGCTTCAATGATTGGAGCTTTAATTCGGCCTATTATGCAGCTAATTCGCTAATTTACAGCTCAAGTGAAGCACGACTATGCAGAAGGCAATTGGGCTTCACTTTACAACACTTTAAAACAGTCATGAATGAATGCCCAAATGCACAAAAACAAGGGAAGGACGTATTTCACTAATACAAAATAATAATACAAATAAATAAAAATAAGGCCTTTTCCTTTAAAGCTGCAGCATACAGGATTCAAACCCACAATCCCCGCGTTAAGTACCGATTACAAGCTCACAACAAAACGTTACTTAGCATGTTAACCAGATAAGCATGCCAAGCTAACTTAATGCTAATGTAACTTAACTTATGGTTAACGTGATAGCTCAAGGGCCATGTTACACAGAATGGAAACTGGTTGGCATGCTAACCAATTCACATGCTAAGCTAACTAGCATAAGTCAACAAACATAGGCACGGACAAATTAAGAAAGATATTTCTCAGGAATGGTAATGAATATCAGAAATCCATTCAGTTATTTCTGTGCGGCTCTGTGTAAAGATAATCACATTAGATTTTAGAAAAAAAAAATGACAAAAGTTATAGGTGGAGTAGGCAAAAAAATGTTTTTCATTTACTTCAAAATGGTGGAAAGGCACATTTATGGAAAATGACAAATTAAATATCATCATAATCGGACAATATTTTCTAAAGTTTTAGCAAAAATCTTTATATCTCTGGAACACTAGGTGGCGCTGTCTTCAAAATTCTGAGGTACCTCCGGGACATGCCGTCGATGATTCCTACCAATTTATGTGTTGATATGTCAAATTGTTCAAAAGATATTGCAATTTATGTTTTTTTTTTCCCAAATGGCAGACGGCGGTTCATTTGATTCTGGCAAAATCGACATCCACCGATTCAGCAAGAACCATGGAAACATAGACACCTTGGGCTTGGTCCATAAAAAAATATTATCATTTATATTATTAACAATATTAGTATTATTATTATTATTATACTATAGATAAATGTAAAAATTTCTAAAATTAAAAGTAATTATAATTAAAATATATTAAATTTAAAAAATATATACGTTTTTATTATAATTACTATAAAACTCAAGTCCAGGATATGATTTACCCAAACAAAATAACAAAAATGAAAATATATATATTACTTTATCAAGTATTTGTGAAAGACCTTTGCATCTCAGCATTACTTTCGTGACAAAAAAAGAAAAAAAAAAAGAATAGATATATACAAATTATATCTATTTCTTTACCATAAATGCATCAGGAAGTTATTTTTTTAACCAATATGTCAAAGTATTGTACAGTTAATTAATTGTGGAAAAAGTGCTCAAGTGTCATGAAATTAATGTCACAATGCAAAAAGTAAACAATGTAAAAATGCTTTATTTCCTTCAAGCCAACTCTTTTTTTTGATTCTGGAATGAAATACGACCTAAACGTGTACTTGGGGTATTTTATGTCCTCATGCGTATGCTTCTTCATATATCTGTTTGATTTGGAATGGAATAAATGTGTTTTGAGTGTTACATAATGAACGCTGCGTTGGAGAGATCAGTGTTATAAGGTTACTCTGCATTCCTCTGCATAAAAACCGCAGAGCGCTGCGACTGGCGGGTGCTCACGAGTTCAACATAATGAATGTGTAACTCTGAATTAGCATGCCGCGTTTCACTGATATTATAGGCAGGTCTCAGCAAAGGACCACTTCATAAATAAACATCCAGCGCTGTTTCCATGGCAACCGCTTTCTACGACCATTCACATCAATTTAGAAGTCATCAAAAATAACATTAAATATTCAATTGTAATGCTAATTAAATGCCAATTTATCCGTCCAAAGGTGTGTAATTTCAGCACACACTGATTTCGTGCTAAAGACAGGACATATATAAGGAACCAGTGTATGGAAGGCTCTCGGACAGCAGAAGAGAGTTTGTATGGACTTCAAATAGCGGTTAATAGTAAGGTTGTCAATTTTATGAGACTTAGCTTTGAGCACTGCTGTAAAAGCCTGTGACAAGGTTAAACTTGTCCGAATGTATCCAGTTTTACGTCTAATAGGAGCTGATTGCTGGCTGTCTGATATCAGTCCATCTGTGGATGAAGGTCGCCTGGAATTCACAAACAAGAAAGAAACATTTGTGTAAAACCAGTTATCACTCAGAAATTGCTAGTCAACTTCATACTTCAAAATCTTTCTTTACAACTTTGAAAAATCATTTTTAAAAGTGCACATTGTAAGTGATGTAGGTGATGTGTTTTTTTTTTTTAGAAATTTTTGACCATTTGCCTTGGTGTTAGCATGTTGCTAAGCTAATGTCACACTGCACTGAACTACTTTAAATAACATTGAATTAAGCGTGAACTTTTGAATAAGAAAGACATATATATTTGTAAAACATAGTTCAATCCTCTTTATTTACAACTTCAAGTTATAATTTTTACAGTTTGGTTGTAATGTATTTTTTGGGGTTTTTTTTTTTTGCCATTTGCATAGGTGATAGCATGCCACTATAGCTTATTGCACAATATTCTGTATTAATACTTCTTCATTGGTACTTTGAGTTATTTAACAGAATATATTTCGAATTTGCATTACTCCAACTCATCCAGGAGGGATTTATTCACAGTTCGCCACAATGCATTCTGGGATAAAAAATAAGTAATGCTACCAAAAAAACACAAAAAAAGCAGATTTGCATTTGAAGAAGTGAAAGAAGTGAATTTTTACCCAAATTGCTAGTAAGTTTCACCAAATAATCAAAATTTTACAGTAGAAAGTGAAATAGTATTTTCCTCACAAAATTTACAATAATCTTCATTTACAACATTGCACGTTGCAAAAGGTGATATATTTTTGTAATAAAAAAAAAAAGTTTTGTGTTAGTATGTTGGCATAATACTCTGGACTCCTCGATCAGAATTCTGGAGTATTGCATGGTATATATTTCCATTATATTTACCAACATTTTGGAGGGATTCCTGATTCTGAGATTCACTTATGCACAAGAATACCTAATGCTACTAGAAATATACTTGATTTACTACTTTGAAAAAAAAGTTGCAGTAAATATTGCATGTAACATGTATATAAATTATATTCACTTTTTTGTGTGTGTACCTGATTTGTGCTCTAATTTAACAATGAGGCACAAAGTCAATCTTGTACACCAAAAAAAAAAAAAAAAATGATGTAGAACATTTTCACTCAGAAACTTTCACAATTACAAATTTTTTTTTTGAGGAATGAACTTCGAAGCACAAAGGAGAGAGCAAAACAAAACACTGGTCACGAATTGGAAGTACAAAACTAGGATGTCGAAGATTTCGATATAAGCAAAAAGGTTTTACTTTGCTGTTCCCGTGAGACTAGAACCCCTTTCACACTGCACATTGGTCCCAGAAAATTGCTAGAAAATTGCCGGAGTACCTTGTGTGTGAAGAGCCGGTGTCCTGCAGAGTTTAGCTCTGAATTGCTTCAACACACCTGCCTGGAAGTTTCAAGTATGCCTAGTAAGACCTTGATGAGCTGGTTCAGGTGTGTTTAATTAGGGTTGGAGCTAAACTTAGCAGGACACCAGCCCTCCAGGACCAAGTTTTGAGACACCTGGTTTATAAAGGTTTAAATATGGGTATTTATCTTACACAAACGCATCGCTTCGCTTCAGAAGGCCTTTATTAACCCCACAGAGCTGTGTGGAGCATATTTAATGATGGATGGACACATTTTTGGGGGCTTCAAAATCTTAAAACCCATTCACTGCTATTATAAAGCTTGGAAGATCCAGGACTTTTTTTTTATATACCTTGCTAGTGAATTTTACAATTAATCACAAAGAAATACTGAAATAATCGTGACATTTTTTGAATGACTGAAATAATGTTTTCTTGTAAAATGTAGATAAAAGCCTTTTTGTTTTCATGTATTTGGGTTGTAAAAAGATTTGCCAAAATAGGGCAGAATAATTATGCTATTTACTTTTAGCAAACAGCCTTTGCGTCACAATCCTTTCTGTCTCCAACATTTGGAGCTGAGTCTGAATCTCTGAATTGAAAAAAAAAAAAGTTTGTCCAATCATGTCAAAGCCCTCATAAAACCACCCTCAGGCTGCTTTTCAATAATCCATTACTGTGTGCATAAGTTTTGAACGCCTAAAAAGGCACTTCAGACTTTCCATCAATGCAAAAGAATGAGAGACAATGTGAAAGACCATTTACTTTGAAAACCTGAAAGGGTGCTTTCTCTCACCAAACCATAGCTGAATACAGAACAGCTCGTGTTGTAAAAAGCCAGATGAGGGGTCCGTCAAATAAAGATGTGTTGAATCCCTAACATAGTCACCTACATCCAAAAAACATTTAGCAATTACATATATTTGAAGATTGTTTACAGGGTTGTTTGAAGATCAACAAGAGCTGTCAATCTCTAAAGTGAAGAAACCTTCCACATAATGAATATTCACCACGGCCCTGAAGTAAAGAGATGCAATCCCACAATCCCTCTTTCTACACACTGATCTACAGGGGCTTTTCACAGTCCATGACACTGTCAGCAGCTCTTAAAGTGACTTGAACAGAAAAAGAAGTGGAATATAACATATACTTAGTAGAACAGCAAAAAAAGTTTGACATGTTGCATAAGAAATTTGGTGCAAAACCATCAATATTCCAGTGCATTTTGAGTGGTTATCATATTCAAGACCATCATTTGAAAACAATTTACAATAAAATTAAAGGCTCTTCAGAGGTTATGGTAGTGCTTTTCAAAGGACTAGGTACCAGTGGCCAATTTGCAGTGTTTTCGCATAATATAAAAAGATAGAGCTGTAAAACGTACATGTAAAATACAACATAGCAACTATATCTTCATTCCATCAAGCTTCCGAAATTCTCCCGCCGTGCAAAATTGTTCATAACGAGGTAAACGAAGCCACTTCCATTTCTAAAGCACTGGAAGTCACTGGCAGGTTGCTGCTTTTCAACCTCATTCGCCCTGTCATGGGACAGACTTAATTACGCAGCTTTTCTAGCCACACGTCAAGACAATGTGCCTGCGGGGTGCTGATCCGGGCTCTTTGCTCGCTGTGGGGAAACGTGCTCTGACACACCCGGTGGGTTGAAGCCGGTCGTGTGGCCGGCAGCTTTCACACCTCTGATGGAGCATGGAAACAAGGGAAGCTGAAAGTGACCTTCATACTGGGCTGAACAAAAGATGATGGAATCGACTTGACTGTGGTCATTATGGTTGAAGAGTCATTTAAGGCGATAATAGAAGCTAGAGGGAAGATTTACCTGTCTTGGGCCACTAAATGGCCATTCATAACAAGAACGATAGCTAAAACGATAACTATAATGATAACACTATACGCCTGACATGAAGCGTAACCATTCCTGGGTCTAAATGCTCTATCAGATCCCAAAAGCAAACAACAAATGGTGCTAATATATTTATCTTCTTATCGATATCTAAAATGGCCAGTTAGGTATATATGCATATATCAATGGTATATAATTTAGTAGGGACTGTAGGGATATGTCCCTACCAATATCAAGTGACTAATTAAAGGGGTCCTATGATGCTGCTAAAAAGAACATTATTTTGTGTATTTGGTGTAATCAAATTGTTTATGTGGTTTAAGGTACAATTTGTGGTTATTTGTGGTTAACATGGTTTAACTATTGGAAACTAACCATTTCTTGATATGATAATGACCTAGCAACCACGAACCATAGCATTTAAAAGCATATACAGGTGCATCTTAAAAAATAATAATAATATCACGGAAAAGGTCTTTATTTTTTTGTAATTTAATTTTTTAAAAAGCAAACTTTCTTATATTGTAGACTCATTGCACACAAGATAAACATTTTCAAGAGTTTTTTTTGTTTTAATTATGATGGTTACGACTTAAAAAAAATTAACTCCTAAAAAAGTGTCTTAAAAAAATTAAAATATTCAATTTTCGAACTTGATTAGTTTGATTAATATTGAGTATAAATACTGGATACCTCTTGGTCTGGTTTAGAACAGGCAACCACAATCATTGGAAAGATTACTCACTTGTCCAAAAGACAATCATCAACACCCTCCACAAGGAGTGTAAGTCACAGAAGGTCATTTCTGAAAGGGCTGCTGTTCACAGAGTGCTGTATCAAAATATATTTATAGAAAGTTGACTGGATGGAAAATGTGTGTTAGGAAAAGGTGCACAAGCAACAGGTATAACCACAGCCTTGGGAAGATGGTCAGGAAAAAAAAACGATTCAAGCTTCACAAGGAGTTGACTAAAGCCGGAGTCGGCGCATCAAGAGTGACCACACTCAGTTCAGGAAAAGAGCTGCCAAGCCACTTCTGAAACAGAAAACAACGTCAGAAGCATCTCACCTTGAGTAAGGAGAAAAAGAACTGTACTATGGCTCAGTGCTCTAAAGTCCTCTTTTCAGATGAAAGTAAATTTAACATTTCATTTGGAAATCAAGGTCTGGAGGAAGAATGGAGAGGCACAGAATCCAAGCTGCTTGAAGTCCAGTGTGAAGTTTCTGAAGTCAGAGATGTTTTGGGTGTTGAGATGTCTGCTGGTGTTAGACAAATTCATTTTCCTAAGCTGTAAGTCATAACCATCAGAATTAAAACAAAAAACTATATTTCAGTTTGTGTGCAATGAAGCTAGAATATAAGATATTTAGCCTTTTTTGAATTAAGTTACAACAAATAAATTACTTTTCTATGATATTCTAATTTTCTGAGATGCACCTGTATCTCCTGACGCGAGCAATTCTCTACGTTAAAACAGGAAACCTGAGATAAATGTCACGATCGTATAAAGGACAGTCTTTATTTGAGACGTAAGGTCAGGCTGGGTTGGTGGTGGGTGACGCAGGGACCTCGATGGCAGCACAGACTGGTGAGAAGGTGATTGAGTACGCAGGTGGATGATGATGAGGGATCCGTGAGATGATGGTGTATCCACAACGACCGAACAGGAACAAGACACAAGGAGTATGCTGAGCAGATGGGACACAGACAAGAATCACGGAGGACCTCAAACAACAATCTGACAAACAAGAGACGAAAGACAGGGCATTAAATAGGCTGGTGAAATGAGCTGTGGGTAACACCCACATGAAACAATCAACATGACTTAACATGAGACGAGCAGGAAACAGTGCATTCATGAACCGTGACAGTAACCCTCCTCCTAAAGACGCCTCCTGGGGACCGGGGCAGGCAGATTAATCAAAGAATGAAATACAGGCTTTATTTCAGATACATGAAAGGCGGGATGAATTCTCCTGTACGCTGGAGGAAGTTTAACTGCCACCAGACTAATGATCTTGGTGACAGTGAACGGACCAATAAATTTGGGGGCACGCTTATTAGAGACGGAACGGGGAGGAATGTTCTTGGTAGAAAGCCACACTTTTTGGCCCACGACGTATACGGGAGGCCTAGACCGGTGGCGGTCGGCTTTAGCCTTGGTGCGCGCCCCCACTTAGAGTAGAGTCTCCCGGGCTCTAGTCCAAGTGCGGTGACACCTCTGGACAAAGGCGTGAATGGAGGGGACCGCGACTTCGGATTCCAGACATCGCAACACACTTTCCAAATCTTGGTTGGCTCTCTCGGTTTGACCATTGCTCTGGCGATGAAACCCTGAGGACAGACTTACAGTCGCTCCCAGTAATCTACAGAACTCATGCCAAAATTTGGACACAAACTAGGGTACCCTGTCGGAAACCACGTCTGTCGGGAGTCCATGTAAACGAAAGACGTGATCTACGACGGTCAACGCTGTCTCCTTGGCTGAGGGTAATTTGGGCAAGGGAATAAAGTGGGCCGCCTTCGAGAACCGGTCCACCATGGTCAAAACTACCGTGTTGCCCTGGGAGGGCAGGAGGGTGGTAATAAAATCTAGTGCGATATGGGACCAGGGTCTCGAAGGGACCGGCAGCGGTTGAAGTAACCCATCAGGGGGTCGTTTGGAAGTCTTACCAGTGGCACAAACCGAGCAAGCCAAAACAAAACTGTGAATGTCGCGAGCCATAAGTGGCCACCAGAATCGTTGCTTGACCAAAAATTTAGTACAGTTAACTCCTGGATGACAAGCCACATTAGAACAATGCCCCCACTGAATAACGTTGGGCCGCAATCCCTCCGGCACAAATAATCGATTCGGTGGGCACCCGTGCGGAGGTGTTACCCCTTCTAAGGCCGTCTTGACCTTCGATTCGACCTCCCATGTTAGTGTGGAGACCACTAATGTCTCAGGTAAAATACACTCGGGAGTAGACGGGCATTCGGAATGGTCAAAAATGCGCGACAAAGAATCGGGTTTGATGTTCTTGGATCCCGGGCGGTACGAGAGAGTAAAATCAAAACGTCTGAAAAAAGTGCCCACCGAGCCTGCCTGGAGTTCAACCTTTTGGCAGTTCTAATGTATTCTAAATTCTTGTGGTCAGTCCATACTATAAAAGGAACCACCGAGCCTTCTAACCAGTGGCGCCATTCTTCCAATGCCATCTTGACTGCCAACAATTCTCAGTTACCAATATCATAATTACGTTCGGCAGGGGATAATCGGTATGAAAAAAAACATGGATAACACCGCACCTACCCCCACCTCTGACACATCGACCTCCACCACAAACTGACGTGATGGATCGGTGTGATTAAGATAAGGGCCGAAACGAAGCAGCCCTTCAGTTTGGCAAACACAGCCTCAGCTGTGTCTGACCACCTGAACATAGTTCTGGAGGAGGTCAAGGCGGTCAGAGGTACGGCTAGTTGACTGAAGTTGCGAATAAAACGCCTTAGAAGTTGGCGAACCCCAGAAACCTCTGTAGGGCCTTATGAGAATCTGGACTTGGCCAGTCTACCACAGCCTTAACTTTCTCGGGATACATGCGTATTCCCTCAGTCGACCCGATATATCCAAGAAACGGAACAGACTGTGCATGAAAAGCGCATTTCTCCGCCTTGACAAAAATCCCATTCTCTAGCAACCTCTGAAGCACTCGTCGAATGTGCTGCACATGTTTCTGGAGAGAAGAGGAAAAAATCAATATGTCGCCCAGGTAGACATATATGAATTGATCGATCATATCTCGCAGCACGTCGTTGACAAATGCCTGGAAGACTTCTGGGGAGTTGACAGCCCAAAGAGCATGACCAAGTATTCAAATTGCCCCCTGGGGGTGTTAAAAGCGGTCTTCCATTCACCCCCCTCCCTAATACAGACCAAATGATAAGCATTACGTAAGTCCAATTTCGTGAAGATCGACGCTCCCTGCAACCTCTCGAAGGCTGAAGACATCAACTGCAAAGGGTATGTATTCTTTATCGTGATGTTGTTCAGTCCCCTGTAATCAATACAAGGTCGCAGCGACCCATCTTTCTTCCCCACAAAAAAGAACCCCGCCCCCGCTGGAGAAGAGGAAGGGCGGATGAACCCAGAAGCTAGAGAATCAGAAATATATTTCTCCATAGCCTCCCTTTCTGGGACAGAAAGTGAATATAATTTGCCTTTAGGCTGAGACTTACCTGACAGTAAATCTATGGCACAGTCATAGGGACGATGCGGAGGGAGAGAAGCAGCACGAGACTTACTGAACACTTCTTTCAGGTGGAGGTACTCTGCGGGCACGTTAGACAAATTCACTGCTTCCTCATGAAACATAGAAACAGACGAACGAGCAGACACTAGACAAGACTCATGACATTTATTACTACAGGCCAGGATGGAATGAAGTTGCCAGTCCACTTTGGGGTTGTGACGGAGGAGCCAGGGGTGACCAAGAACTATGGGTGCAAGGGGAGAGTCCAGTATTATGAATGAGATGATTTCTGAGTGGACCCTGATGTGATGAGGGTATGAGGGGTCTACGGTGGTGTGGGGGGAACGGACGGTGTGAGTGGCGCAGTGGGGGCAATAAAGGACGCTCTTTCATCCATTCCCTGCTGCTTCTGTCTGTACTTGAGCATGTCAAGCAGGTGCCATTACCCCTCCGACAGCCATATGTATAAAATATAAAAGCTTTAATGCAGCACTTTGCCCATGAACAGCAAAGCCACCCTAAACAACGAAAGACTTGATGCTAATGGCAGCTCTGAAAGCGGAGCGTGACCTACTTCAGCACCAGAAACTAATACCGAACAAATACACAGACTATTCGTCATTAAAACGTCATTATGCGTTATTTCACAAGGAGATGGTGTAAACACACATAGATAACACACACCTTGTCAGTGGTGATCTAATACCTGATGGACCTCACGCTGTTCGAGATAAAAACTGAGAAAACACACATCCGTCTTAAATTAGCATACTGCTTAATTTAATTTTACCTTCTTAAAAACGAAGGAATAAAATGCCTGCTATCACAAAGACCTTACCTGTCATTATAGTGTAAAAACATCTTCTGTTTATATCCACATCATTACACCAGCCTTCTAGGGAAATATAATTTTAGACCAAGTGTCTAAAAATGTTTCAGCTCATAAACATTCTAAAAATATCATATATTTTATTTTGTCCCCGTCTGGGAAATAATTGCGAAAACTATTGTCCAACTGCTGACACAAACGTCCCAGTGAATCTCTAATGAGCGAGCCAGGTCTAGTTTATCTCCAGCCACCGGAGGTCACATGCCAGCTAATATTGGCTGTTGTCTTGCTAACAACCTGGAGTGTCACTGACTAGCTGTCTTCAGCATTTGTTGACACCAGCATCTTGCCAAATTAAGCCCACATCGATGATGTCAAGATTGGGAATTTGTTACTCAAGTTGGTATTCAACCATCAAACTTTGGACACATTGGATTGTGTTCTAAATCCTAGTGAGCTGTCTTGCTGTAGCGTCTACATAGGGAGCATGCTAAGTGAATGAGGGGTTTGAAACGTTGCAGCAACTCTGAGAACATGATCCCCATAGAGTTAGCATGTTGCTAAGCTAATGATACAATACTCTGATGAGCATAAAAATACACAGAACACCAAAAGAAGGAGTAAATAGTGGCATTTTTCATTGTTTTGGAGTTTTTATGAAGAACTTGAACTAGAGATGGGTCTTATCAACCAACAACCAATTAACTATTATTATTATAGTTATTATTAGCTGTGCTTTAGTATGCTAACGGTCCAACTATACATTTACAGACAATTACTGACAGATTTAAAATATGAAATTGACATCTTGCATTTTGTCTTGCAACCCAACAAATTTGATTCCTAAAGACCGACTAGCCAATGTTGAATCTTGAACCTCCACGTGTACATTCAGTAGCATAAGGGACATTATGTATGTCAAGTGTGAATTTGGGATGTTAGTTCCTCCTACACATGATCTTTGGTAATGGCATATGTAGCCTGGGGTTCCCGCAGAGCCAGGCTCTCGCTGTTTCATCAGAATCAGGAGAAATCAAAGCTTCGAGGACGTCGCTGTCAGGACAGCCCGCGGGTCGAATGATCCATGAGCTTTGATGTGCACAGACGCTCGGGTTGTGGACAGTCTCACCTCTAGGCCGGATGGACACATTTGAAGTAAAATATGTGAGACTGAACAGAGGTATTGTCAGTTCAAAAATATATGATGTATAAAAAGAACAAGTGAGATTTAAATGAACATATATTTTTGATCCCTGAACAAGAAAATGGTTGGTTTTGGCAAATGATTTGGAAAAAAATGGACTGCAACCAAACACTAGATCTCCAGGCTTTTGCTTTCAGCAAACCATCACAACAGCTGGACACAATTGTCAATTTTAACTAGTTTAAAATAACCCCCCCTACCAAAAAAACAACCTTAAATAATTTTGTTAAAATTGGCAATAAATAAATAAAAATAAAATAGAAAAATCATTCAGAAATAAATATCCCTAACAAATCATACATCCATAAATAATAAGCCATAATTTGTTCATGGCTAATTTGTAAAATATATTTTATTTTATATAAATAAATATAATAAAATATTTATAATTGTGTACAATATAAAATAAATATAACTAGTTATTTATTGAAAAATCCAAATAACCAAAATAAAATATTTTTTGGATACATACTATCAATATTATTAAAAGGACTGTAAATTAATGTATTTAAAAATGTTAAAATATTAAAATTATAATAAATTATATTTGTACATTAAGTTGTAATATATTAAATGATTAAATTTAAATTTAGAAATTGCTTCAGTTTGCTCTGCTATAAAGCATTTTTTCAAAAAGGTGATCGTAAGATTTATTATTTTTTTTATGTTTTAATCTTGTAAATATAAAGCCACACTATTAAAATAAAAATAAAAACTGCTGTTGTGCTACTGAAAATGTAATTAGCAGAAATGAAAATGTCTGTAATGTCGAAACTTTTAGCTGCTGACCAAAGGTTTTTACCATTTCTGACTTGCATGATTTGTGCCAACATTAATCAAGTTATTGTGAAAAAAAACTTGTAAAAACATTTAAAGTTTGTTTCATAAAAGTAACAGAAGCTAACTCTAATTACTAAAATAATAATAATAATAATAATAATAATCACAATTCGATTCAGACAGCTCCTCGGAACATTGTTTATTTTAGTGAACTTCTCCCCTACATTGGTCACCATGGTTCTTTCTTGTTAGAGACACTATCTTTCATGGCAAAGTACAGGGAACTCCTTTTAATGGATTGCAGCCTGAAAAAGACCAGCCACTACACCCAAACGTCTCCTCGCTCCAGATCTCTTAATATGCATGAAAGACCCGTATGGCCCAGTTAAATGATGGAAGCGCTGCGTAAGTCAAGACGGGGAAGAGCCTGTCCTTCAGACGGAGATGCCGGTGCATTATTCAAATAGCTCAATGACTCAGTGTAATTCTCCAAAGAGCCCCTCCGTTGATGGTGCGCGGGAGGGAGGAGGCTCCGTCACAATTTTCCGAAACTATCATGAGTTTGCTTAATGAGCGCCGTGGAGAGTGAAAGCTGTAGCGGGACGGTAGAAAGCAGCCGAGTGGAGGTACATTCATTCACAAAATGAAAAGCTCTCGCACTAAATTAAATTACTGCTGGAATGGAATCATGGGGGCGGTGTACTCCGCACCGTTGGAAAGCAATACTGCTAAAAGCCTTTCAGTGGATTAATGCGAGCCCACACCTCCCCCATCGCGTCGTGTTTTCCCGCCTTATTGTTAGTCATATCCATGTGCTTATAAACGGCGGCTTTCTGTTGAGCGCCAACAAGCGACAAAAGTCCCATTTCTGGATCCAAAACTGTTGCTGGTGAAGCCGTTTTGAAACTTGTGGCATGATGATAATCCTAATAAAGTTGAAGTCAAGATACTTGATGCTACTAAAAACTCGAGATATTAACTAGCAGATGAAAACGGCAGCATTTAAGTAATTTTGTTATTTAAAATTAGATGTAAAACTCCAAAACCTTTGTTTTAGTCTTACATCTTTAAAAAAAAAAGTTGTTAGGGGGACGGGAAAGATTTTAAATTGACAAAAACTGCATAAATGTAAAAGTTTTCTGACAACCGTTAACATCATAACTTTTACTTAGTTACTTACCAACACTTGTTCTTCACGGTCTTTATGAAGATGTTCTCCAGCATATTTTCTGTTTAAAAATCACTACATATTGTTGAAAAAAAGCTTGTGAAGTTTGGAACCTTTTTAACAGCTTTTTTAACCTTTTTAGATGTTTTAACGGCTAATGCGCTATTGAAACAGTAATTCGCAGAAAATTGTGCCTACAATTTTTAGTTAGTTACTCCAAGGTTTGCTGTTTGCTGTCTTGTACAAAGGTTTTTAGATGTTCTGACATGTTTTAATGGAATATATATATATATATTACACAGGTTTTGAAAAGTTTAAGTAGTTGCATTATTGAAAAATAATAATAATAATAATAATTCGCAATTAGAAGGAAAGTACAGTCATGTTTAGTAACAAGACAAATTCTAGTTATTTATTCACCAATACTTTTACAACAAGAACGTTTGCAAATTTTTACAATGTAAAACATACCCTCTTTAGGAAAGAAATTAATTGTTGCAACACAGAGAAATTTAAATACCAGAACAGGTTTTTAACTTAACAACTTCATAGTAAGTTACACACCAACGTATATTTTTTTTTTAGATGTTTTGACTTGCACATTTGTAAATTTGGCATTTCTCATAAATGTAAACTGAAAAACGTAAGTAGTTTCTCACCAACGCTGATTCTGTTTTTCCTCACTGCCTTTTACAGAGATTTTTAAAATATTCTGACTCACGTTTGACTGAAAAATCTTTAAAAAAAAAAACTGTCATAGGGGAAAAACTGTACTCAGCAGTACTTGTTCTGCAGTTCTTCATTGTAACTCACACACCTCTGAAAGTTTCAACATCTAAAACTCTGAGGATAGAAAGAAAGCCTGCGATGCTGAGCAAGTTAACCAAATCAAATCACTGTGGCTGCCAATAGTTCAACATCAAAAGTGTTGGCATACTTCTAGTGAAGAAATGTCACAGCGGTTTGTGTACAGTCATCATTTCTTTTATGAGCAGAGCGAATATAGCAGAGCTTTTTGAGCCACACAATACAAGGACAAAGCAACCAATTCTAGGATTGATTCTTGCTTAACTGCTGTGAACAATGAGGACAATTTCACTTCGGAAGGTAAAAATATCCTGTTTTTGTATGTGATTGTGTAGCAAAAGCAGAGCGTTCTTTTCATGCATACTTGATGCAGTAAACACAAAGCGCAGTGAATCACGCAGTTAGCACTGCCTTTACTTTTGCAACCCAAAAGTATTTTGCACAAATTGCACTTAACCTGAGTCAGACTTGGAAAAAAGGATTATTTTCTGTTATTATTATGGATTATTTGAGTTAAGAACGTCTTAATGCTGGATTTGTTTCATCTTTTGTCTTCTCCAGATGTTAACTGATGGACTGGAGTGCTGTGGATTATTGTGTTGTTTTTATCAGACTCTCATTCTGACGGCACCCATTCACTGCAGAGCATCCATTGATGAGACGCTGATGCAATGCTGCATTTCTCCAAACCTGATGAAGAAACAAACTCATCTACTGTAGATCTTGAATGGCCTGAGGGTGCGACGATTTTCAGCAGATTCATTTTCAGACAATAACAAGTCAGAACAGCTGAAATGACATTAACGTGAGATTATTATGATTATTTTTTTGCCAATTATTACAATCTTTGCTGCATTTCAAACTTTCCTGAATGCATCTGTGAAAGTTTCTTGTCCGCACAAGTTGGGTAATTACAGATAATTGTTGCAATCACTGTTAGTTCAGCACCTGTGTGATATGAGAAGAGCATTGTAAGATCTGAAATAACGCTTTGGAGATGTATAGGGGGGAAATAGATTAAATAAATGTCGTGATACTTCGTCGTCGTCTTCCGTACCTGGGCGTACTGGCATAATTACACGGCGAATCCAGTGACAAGAATCATCACGCCAAATGAAGGCTGTGTAATCGCCACCCCAATCATAAGCAACATAATTGCTCGGACAATCAGGGTGGCACTTCTCAGAGGCATGGAGAGGAAAAAAAACTCTCTGCGTGACAGCTTGCACGAAATTGAAGTCGAAATTCATGGCTTTCGTGTAACGAGTTTGAGTTAAATTGCTCTAAATTACGGGCTTCCAAAAGCTATTTGATTATATTGTGTGTTTACAAGACTTTGGGCTGCGTAAAAACAAATATTTGTAAACGTAATTATGGCTAATGTTTCTCTGGTGAAAAGCACAACACAACGAGTCGGATTGAACCTGTACCTGCCATCTGTTCTCCTAACATCTCAACATCTACTGTCGGATCTTATTGATTCTTCCTGTTAAGGTGTTTATTGTATTTATATACGATTTCACAGATTTAAAAACAATGGGAAATGCAATTCACAAGTAATTTAACATATTAATTTTGAATGAAAGAACGTTGAATAGAAAATAATGCAATGCCTTTATAAATCATCCTCAAAAAGACATGTATTAATCAAAGGAATAGGGTGACTTTTGATTTCCTATATTCAGTTTTCTTGCATAATACTGTTTGGTGTTTGGCCTGCAGTCATGTGAGATGATTGTGGTTTGGATCAGCAGATGTGTCCCCGTCTCCTTCCACACGGGCTCCTGGGTGACGTCCTCAGGCAAGCGTGGCTAATAAGGGCCCATCAGCAGTGATTACGCCAGCCAGATCCCCTGCATCATCATCCAGGCTGGTTCTGGGAGACGCACAGACAGAGATGGGCAAGATACAGCTGGAAACACGCCGTGATAAAACACACCTCAGATGCAGGTTAAGAGCGTCTGTCAAACACATGCATACTCAGTTTAGCGTTGTGTGGATTTACCCATCAGCCACTGCGGTATAGAGATTCACGAGCAAATTTCAATATGAAAAACACATGTAATCATTTGCATTTGCATAAAGAAAACACTCACAATTCCCATTAATCATAACCATCTGGATATAGATTTTTGTATTTTCATATTCATTAGATGTAAATATTGTTGTTTGTATATACAGGTATATATATCTACAGTTGGTATAGAAAAGTATCAGCCCCCTTTAAAATAATCACATTTTGTTGCCTTCTTTGCAGTTTCTGTTTTATCCAGCTGTATTTACTCAGTACAACTTATAATTTAACATCCAAGTGTTTGAATGGATGTTATTTTGTTAATATAAAAATAAAAGCTGATCACATAAAAAAACGAACAGTGAGTAAAAGTAAAAGTTAAACGTGTGAAAAATGACTATTCATCATGAAAACATAGAAAAAAATAAATAAATAAATAAAACCTTCATTTTAAAGTTAACATTGTGGGCTGCTATTGTGCATTAAGCGTATCTTGTGTATTTTTATCTTCCTAGTGTTTCTTTCGACTCTCTCATGTCTAATTAATAGCAGACATAGCTGCAGATGGTCAGTTTCTCAGAGCTCTTCCTCCAGACAGTCACACTGACACAGTAAAAGCACAGTATTTCTTTCGCCCTCACACGTACACTAGCAGACCAGCATCACAGTTTAGATGCTAATGACACCACACACACACAATACCGCTAAAGCTAACTCCTCACACATTGCCTAGTGCTTCATGCAACTGCTTATTGTTGTTGTTATCACTAACAGCTAACCAGTAGGGCAGTGTAATACTACAACGCTAAGCTAAGCAGTTGGCTTAGATGATGTGACTGTTTCTGGAAATGTTATATATAAATGAGCTAAAAGCTTCCTCAAACACTGGCTAGTGCGCAGTTAGCTTTATGTTAACATTAACAGCTGACCTATATGACTAGTAATACTCTAAAGGCTAACTAATCAGTTAACTTGATATTAGCTACAGTAAGTCTACTAAACATTCAGGGTGTTTTCTATACCTATAAACAAATGAGATATGCATATGCTGTCTTACCTTGCTAAAAAAGTTTCAATTTCAGATGCTAGCTGTGCGTTACAGCTTAGCGGATGGTTGTAGTTGGTCATAGCTGGTCCAAACCAGTTGTTAGTCAGTCAAAATTGATAATTCGCTAGTTGATCAGACTAAAAAGTCTAAAAAACTAGCTTGACCACCTTAAGTTAGCTGATTGGTTGCTAGTCAAAGTTGGTCTACAATTAACTACCTACAAGTTAACAGATTTGTAAGAGTAAATCAGTTATCAGTATTTGACACTGACTGGATGGAAACACTAAAAACAACACAAAAAGAGAATACGGTATGCTTAGCATTAGCAAAAATTAACAAACAGTTTAGAGAGAGCTCAGCTGTGGTGAGATGGATCTTAGAATTTAATAGCAGAATGAAATAACGGGTTGAGAAGCTACTGTAATTAACTGCAGAGGACCACACTCGTTAATTAATTCGTCTGTTGAGCCATCACAAGGCTGGAGCGCTAAAACTAGTGCCACCCAGACACCTCGTAATTACATGCTTCCCTGCTTATTGGCCACCGCTTATTCTTTTTAATTACTTTGGTGTCCAAGCAAAAAAAAAAAAAAACACATATTGAGATCTGCTAGAGCTCAATGTCACTGGCAATCTATTTCAGAATGTGATGATAATTTTTGGTTAGCATGAATAGTATTTAATATCTATCAATTTCTACAGTAAGGGTTGAATCTATAATTAGAACCTTTTGAAAAGGTGGTTGAAAAGTCACAGTGGCGATGCTAATGCATTGCTATGCTGATGCTAAGATGCTTTGCTACATGGTTGAAATGTATTAGAGCTCGTTGCATGACTGAAAAATATCTGGGAATTTTTTTAGGTATGTTTTCCAAAGAAAAACACAGATAACAAGTCTCTGTAAATATTTTATTGATGTACCGTATTGATTTCTTTAATCTATAATAGTGCCCTGAGCTCTTACATGCAGTTCTGCCATGTCTAATATGTGTCTTTGAACATGTTTCTGAGGTGGAACCAGTTCAGATGTGGCCGCGAGTGATAAGAGTCCCTCAAAATCTTAAAACCCGTTCTCCGCTCGCTCCTCGTTCCCCTGCTCTCCAGAGCCCCGGCGTGGAGACCTAATCTTGCTTGCGTTGAGGCGGCATTTTTTTGAGAGCGAGCTGACACTGACCTTCGGTTTTCATCCTACCAATTTCTCTGTTCTTTCAAGGATGCATGAATCTAATTTAGGCCTGGGAGCTTTACGGTGCTCTTCTTTGATCTTCAGCTCTCAGCGAGTACAGAGAGTGAGTGAGACGTTGAAAGAGTACGGCAGAAAATCAAGTGAGAGGCTGGAGCAGAGAGAGGAAATAATCCCACTTCCGAAAACCAACAAAGTGGCACATGTTGTACACTATTAGATTTAAACTAAGAACCGAAGGTGAAATATTGACCTATGTCAGCATGAAAATTGTCCCTATCTGCTTTCTAAGTCATGTTTTTGATTATGTCGCGCACAATACATTGGTGCAGGTTTACTCCAGTAAAAAGGGTTTGTTTTAGTATCTTTCTGCTGTTAACGTATGTAGAAATACAGTACATTTTCTATTTAAATTTGTGGTGCACAGGTTTCCTTATGAAAACTGTGCTGTCCGAATTATATATGCTAACACGTTAGCTTAAAGTTTACATAACAACATGCAACAAAAGTCAATGTCAAAACTTTTCATGTTAAAACGTTAGCTTAAAGTTAACGTAATAACATGCGACAAAAATCATGTCCGAATTTTGCATGCTAATACGTTAGTGTAAAGTTAATGTAATAACATGCGACAAAAGTCATGATGTCAGAATTTTGCATATTAACACGTGAGCTTAAAGTTAACGTAATAACATGCGACAAAAATCATGTCAGAATTTTGCATGCTAATACATTAGCGTAAAGTTAACGTAATGACGTGACAAAAATCATGATATCAGAATTTTGCATGCTAACACGTTAGCTTAAAGTTAATGTAATAACATGCGACAAAAGTCACGGTGTCAGAATTTTGCATGCTAACACATTAGCTTAAAGTTAATGTAATAACATGCAACAAGTCATGTCAGAATTTTTCATATTAACACATGAGCTTAAAGTTAACGTAATAACATGCGTCAAATATCATGATGTCAGAATTTTGCATGCTAACACATTAGCTTAAAGTTAACGTAATGACATGCGACAAAAGTCATGTCAGAATTTTTCATATAAACACATGAGCTTAAAGTTAACGTAATAACATGCGACAAAAATCATGATGTCAAAATTTTGCATACTAACATGAGCTTAAAGTTAACATAATAACATGCGACAAAAGTCATGATGTCAGAATTGTGCATGCTAACAAGTTAGCTTAACAAATTGAACAAGACAACATACAACAAAAGTCATAAATAAAAATATTAAAAATGTTTTGTAAAAAAAAAGTTTTATGTGGCGGATAGGTTTTCTTTTGAAAAATGTACTGTCCGAGTTTTGCATGCTAACATGCTAGTTTAAACAAGTTAGCATACAGAAAAATGTGCAAAAAAAGTTATAAAGTTATCACTTATAAGTGGAATGTAAATTGTCCTTTTTTGCATTCACATTCTTGGTCTTGCTGTGAATAATTCATTAGTACATGTTATTCCAACGATAAAATACATTTTTGTCAAACATTTGTCAGAATGCAATAACTAGCATTTTCTATCTCTTTCTCTTTCATAGTTTAAAATTGTAAAAAAAAAACAAAAAAACTAGTTTATATTGTGAAAAATGTTTGTCGTAATGCATGTTGTTGGTCTTATTCCAACAGAAAATTTTAATCGTTATTTTTTTGTCATAAACATTCATCGTAATAAATTGACTTGCATCATCCGCCTCTGAGATGACTTTCCTTTTCGGCTAGCTTTGCCTAATAAGCTCTTTAATTTAGTAGTTGAGTTAATACAGTAATTTAATGCCAGTTAACGCTCATTTAATATTTAATAAAGGTTACATCGAATAATGATGAATCTGAAAGAGAAGTGTTACCTTTGGGAGATGCTTTCAAGGGTGATTTTGACCTTCAGGCTCCACATCTAATCACAAATCAGCCTCTGATATCAAGTAAAGGATCTTTGGTTAGATTTAGAAGCACATTTAGGCAGTATCAGGCCGAAACGACGTGAAGAATACAAAACACACAGTGTGATGCATCTCAGACAAACAGTCCTGCCTGGGGTGGAACGAGGCCCTTTAAACATTCAAGCCTGCATTGAGTTATAGTGAATGATGTGCCAAGGCCTTTTGAGACGTACATGTGTGTGTGTGTGTGTGTGTGTGAGAGAGACAGAGAGCGTTAAGACATCTGAGATGGATTCAGTGTACAGAGAAAACATGAATGAATTAAATATTAAGCATAGAAATGTCTAGTGACGTTTAGAATCTCATCATTCACTGAAGAGTCTCTTATTCTTGTTTAAATAATTTTTACTTGATATGTTCAAATTTAGCATGCTAACATTTATGATAAAGCAAAAGCAAGCTAACATTCTGAAAGGTAAAAGGTGGTTCAGAGCCTGACATTAATCTAATACATATAAAACAAACAAATCAATAAATTCATTAAATATAAAAGTGAAAATCGAGAGACTTTACTGTATTTCTTTGAAGTCAGTCTTGGTCTGAACTTCACATGCTAACAATTTAGTTTAACCAAGTTAACAAACACAACACTTAACAAAAGTCATTAAATGTAACATAAAATGACATAAAAAGTAAAATAATATCATCTGAAAAATTTTCAAACATTTTCTTAAAAGATAACCAAAGGTTTACGAAACTTTTAAAAAATAAATCAAAAGGGTCAAAGGGGCTATTCTTTGCTTTTTTACTTGTGAGACTGTGATGTCCAAATATCTAATGCTAATGTTTGTAGCACGCTAACTTTAACTTGTAATGAAAGTAATTTAACACAATGAAAGTAATAAATACAATGTAACAAGTAAACTGTTTATGAAGTTAAAATCATAAATGACAAATGTTCAAATGTTCTCATGCTAACATTTGTAAAATGCTAATTTTTAAAAGTAAACAAAGTAACTAATGATTTATCACACAGAAAATGATAGATAAAATGTTAATTTATAATAATATAATTGGATATTTTTTCATTAGAAAATCTTGTTAAAAATACAAATCACTGAGAAATTATGGCTGTGAAAGACATCCAAAAATATTAAATTTTACGAAGTTTAAAATGTTTACGAAATTCTTCAAAAGTTGAAAATGGCCACTAAGAGCCACACGTGATTCATCACGGCAAAATTCAGATATAAAATGTGAAGGATAAATTATCATTAAATAAATAAAACTACGAATCAACAAGTTTGATTTTGTAAAAATATAAACACACAACTCTAATGTCACGATGTCAGAATTTTGCATGCTAACACGTGAGCTTAAAGTTAAAGTAATAACATGCTACAAAAGCCATGATGTCAGAATTTTGACAGTGACACTGACAGTGTTACAACAGAAAAACAGATACTGTAACAACATACCCTAATCAGAAGCCATGGATGAACAAAGAGGTGCGACTTCTACTGAAATCCCGCAACACTGCCTTCAGGTCAGATGATGCTCAGGCCTGCAGTAAATCCAGGGCTAACCTGAAAAGGGGAATCAAAAAGTACTGCTACAAGCTGGAGGTATAGGAACACTTTTCCAACTCTGACCCCTGACGCATGTGGCAAAGCATCCAGATCATCAGTGACTACAAGTCAAGCAACTCCACTCCAACGGTCACGGAGATCTCCATCCTTAACGAGCTAAAGGACTTTTATGCTCACTTCAACAGCTACAGCAAGGAGACGGCCACCAAAATTACACACTCAGCAGACCACCAACCTCTCAAACTCACCTCCACAGATGTCCACACTGCATTGAGCCGGATCAACGCACACAAGGCTGCTGACCTGGATGGCATTCCAAATACAAATTACTGAAATGATGAGACTGCCTACAGGGAAGAGGTACAGCACCTGGTCACATGGTGCACTGACAATAACCTGCTCCTTAACACCAATAAGACAAAGGAGCTCATTGTGGACTTCAGGAAGAAGAAAGGAAGCACATCCACATTAACGGGATGGTTGTTGAATGTGTCTCCAGCTTCAAGTTCCTGGGAACCACCATCTCGGAGGAACTGTCCTGGACCACAAACACCTTCAGCCTGGTCATGAAGTCTCACCTGCGCCTCTTCTTCCTCAGGACACTGAAGAAGAACCAGCTGTCTTCATCCATCCTGGTGAACTTCTACCACTGTGTGATCGAGCGTATCCTGACCAGTTGCATCACAGTCTGGTATGGGAACTGCTCAGTGGCTGACCGCAAGGCACTGCAGAGGGTGGTGAAAACTGCCCAACGCATCACAGGGACACCACTTCCTGCTCTTAAAGACATCCAGAGGAAACGCTGTCTACGACGAGCTTGCAGCATTCTCAAGGACTCCTCTCACCCTGACCATGGACTGTTTAACCTCCTGACCTCCGGGAGGCGCTCCTCCGGAAAAGGACCACAGGATACAGGAAAAGCTTTTTCCCTACAGCTGTCTCCTTGCTGAACTCTGCCCTCTGACACCCCCCCCCCCCACACACACACCATACACGTGCACACACACACACACACACACACAGACTCCTCCCCCACATCACCACTGCATCTGACTGATTTATTTATTTATTAAAAACAAGCTAAAAACAGTAAACTTGTTATTTCTTGCACGACTGTCTGTTCATCCAGAAACACTGAGTAATCCATTTGCACACTGAAATATTTTCTATGCACTTTACTGTCCATTGCACTAGTGTAATTATGTTCATATGTTCATAGTTCTGCCTATAGTGTACACACACTTTTACATAATCCACCTGTATAGTATGTTCATAGCACACCTATCTGTATATCATGCTAATAGTATTTAAAATCTGTAAATTATGTCCATAATGCTTATCTTTATAGTTATTATACATATTGTAGACCTTGTATATTCTGTACTCATTGCTTATTGCACTTCTGGATAGATGCTAACTGCATTTCGTTGCCTTGTACCTTAATGTGCAGTGACAATAAAGTTGATTCTAATCTAATCTAATAAATAAAATGTTTTTATATTCAGATATAAAATGTGAAGGATTAATTATCATGAAATAATAAAACGAATCATTTCCGAATCAACAAGTTTGATAAATATAAACACTCAACTCTACTGTCTTTCTGTCTGAAGTGAGATTGTTCGCGTTTACAAACGTCCAATTAATCTTTGAATCTCGGAGAGCACTGAAGAGGCCATTGTTTAGTTGCCACCGTTGTTCAGTGCCAAACCACCTACTCCAACAACATGTCATAATATAAAAGCAGTGAAGCAAAAGCTTTTATTTGGCAGGAGCACTTCCCCGCCATCCTCCTCTTCGTTTTCCTGGCACTCCCGAGCGCTGGATTGATATGTCTGTCAGATGGACAGGTCTGTGAGAGCCGCTGTCCCCGAGGGCTGACGACACTCATTTAAAGGCTTTTGGAGTGGGCGTCCCCTGTCTGCACTTCACAGAGACAGAAAAATCACTTCAATGCATTAAAAAACTCACTTGCGGGCCCCGGACAGGACATTCTGCCACTTCACACTCGAGCTGGACGACTCTGGCACATGGGTGCTTTCAGACATGAGAGATTACAGCGATGAAAGCAAGGAAACATGGCGTTTGAGAGC
This sequence comes from Carassius carassius, assembly GCF_963082965.1. NCBI lineage: Eukaryota > Metazoa > Chordata > Actinopteri > Cypriniformes > Cyprinidae > Carassius > Carassius carassius. The sequence goes on from NC_081802.1 coordinate 1,699,167, forward strand.
CTGGAAGAATTTAGTGTTTCTTTCACAGCTTCAGCCTAAAGAACTGTGTTATCTATCAAGAAACGTTGTGTCTCTAAACTGTGTGATATCATGAGGAAACCTTCTCACTCATAATGATGCTTGAGGATCTGGAAGTGAAGAAAGCTGCACGTTTGGATGAGTTCGCTGTTTCTTGAGCAGCTTGTGTCTAAACAACTGTGTTAACTACCGGGAAATGTTCTGAAAATGTACATAAAGGATGCGCATACGTTATTACACATTTCATTCATGACTCTTGAGGTTCTGGAAGTGAGGAAAGAAGCACATCTGGATGAGTTCAGTGTTTCTTATGCACCTTTTTCTTAAAAACTGTGTCGACTAAACAAGAAATGTTCTGACAACATACGTAAAGATTCTGCAAACATTAGAAAAATGTTCTCACACATTTCATTCATGACTTCTTGAGAGTCTGGAAGTGAAAAAAAATGTGTTTCTTAAGTGGCCTTTGCTCAAAGAGCTGTGTAAACTAACAAGGAATCCTCTGAAAATGTATGTAAAGGTTGTGTAAACGTTAGAAAAACGTTCCACACACATTGAGAGTCTAGAGGCGAAGAAAGCTGCTCTGAAAAAGAAATCTATCAATTCCAAACAAGGTTGGCAAGATTGACGAGTATAAAAGCAACGGCTCAAGCCTGACGCAGTGACTCTTCCTTCCTGCAGCTTCCCGACTACAGTTGGACGGCAGAAACGGTTTTGGTAACATTAAAGCCCCTCCAGCTGGATTTTATGACCGAGTCCTATGGAGCCGAATGTTCGAGTCTCTCAGCAGGGCCGAACATCCAGAAATACCTGCTCTAATGAGGATATCAGGCCCTCATCACTCACCATAATGATAATAGCCACCGAGCTGTTTGCTGAAGACCAATTTAATGGAAAACACTGTTTAAATGGTTTCATGTTGACTTCGAATACATGTCTTTTGGTGAATTATAGCTAGAGAAAAACCCTCACGAATATGCTAACAGCAGTGCCAACAGGCCAAAAACACCCTCACGCTGTTCCAAACCTATATAACTTACCGTTCCCAGTAGAACTCATAATGAAGCGTTTTGCACAATGTTCAGGCTGCTCTCAACCGGACAAAACACCATTAAAGCAGAACAAACAAATATTCTTTGGACACAAACCACACACACAAACACACTATGTTCATAATACAATTAAATCAGCATTAAAATGACTGAAAGTATCAGGTGTATAATTGAATGCATGTGAATAAGAATGAGATTTGATCAACAGTTTTACACATGTAGCGTTGCAATGGAAACTATAATGCACTTATGCATGAACATAACTTATCAGGCACAGTGAGATCCATTCTTCACCTCTCCTTCCATCATCAAACCCGCCATAAAACAAGCCAATGGCATCAACGGCCCATAAACCCCTGCTATCCGACAGCTCAACACAAATGCATGACAACACTCATTTACAAACTTGCTTAGCTACATAAAACCTGCAGGAGAAAGTGATTACGATACGATCCGCCATTTAAAACAACACAATAAAGACCTCTGGATCGAGAGACTTCAGGACGGTTGAATCTCACAATCGCAGGTTTAATAACGCACACGAGCGCATCCTGACAGGAACATAATCCAGACGATTGATTTCACCAATTTTGTACAGGACGGATGATACGCAACACGGACACTCGTAAATCTTACCTGCGGAGACCCCCAAAAACAGACGGATTAATCGACATGCCGATGCACAGCATTCTGGGAGTCTGTAATTAGCATTTTTACGGACGGCCCTTAAAGAGTCCTACAACACCGTGTGAACTTGTTTATCGTTTGTTATCATGTCGGGCCGAGCGATAACGACGGAGGGATTTAATGCTGAAGGTTTAGTTGTATCGGATTACAACCAACGTGAAATCGAAAAGAACTTAATTCATCCTGTTCTCGGTCTTACTGCCAATGATTTATCAGTGGATGGAGGATGGAAAAAAAAGAGAGAGAAAAGTACATGAAACCGTAAAAAAAATAACTAAATGAATTAACAATTAACATGCATTTCTTCAAACATTTATGTACAATCTATGTTGTAATATTTTTCTGTTACGGGGTGCATAGTTAGCAATATTTAAAAATTAGCTACATTTCATAAGAAAAAAAATTATTTGGTTAAAACACAATGTATATTGTTATGTGCTTTTGTTTTTTTTTTATACTATTTTAGTTTAATTAATTTCAGTTTTAGTGTTTATTTATTTCTAGTTAATAATTCATTTCAGTTAGTTGCCGAGACAGCATTTCTAATTATCATGTTTTATTTTATTTTATTTGATATATATATATATATATATATATATTTCTTTTTTAATTAATTAATTTTATTTGGTTTTTTATTAAAGTTTTAGTTAATGATAACAACCTAGTTTCTGATCAGTTAATTTTCAGGATTTGTTCATGCATTTTCTGTATTGTTTGTTTGTTTTTAAGTTGTTAGATGATTTTATAGAGTAAAACAAATAATTTAATAAATTTGACTAGAATTTTCCATGACTTTTTCAGAATTTTTGTTAAAGTTTCTATTATAGTAAAAAGTCAATAAAATATTACAATATAACAATAAAATATAACAAATATGTGGCTAAAAATTACACAAAAGTGACTTCTGCCTGTTGCAAAAACTATTTTTAGAAACCAACTGTTTTAGGAAGTAACTAAAACCTTAAAGTGAAAGTGTGATAAATAGTTACTTTTATTCAAGGCACTTCAGTGTCTATAACTTTTAATATTTTTGAGCATTATCAAATCTGGTTGATAAAAAGTGAAGCCCAAAGGGTCTTCTTTCTAAAGACACCACAATTATGTTTGTAACACACTGAAGTAGGAAACTGTTACAATTATAAGTTAGGTAGAGCACTTTCAGCTGTGAGTCCCATAATGGGGGGTCAGGTTAACAGGTTAAGAGCCTTTCCACCAGTACGTGATCATCTTCTGGGAATCACAAGCTCATGAAGCTTCACTGACCACGTCAGCCAGGATAGAGTGGTGCACGATGTGAGTTTGGAGAGCTGTCGGCGCTGTAAAACGAGCACAGATGGAGCTCGAGATGCTGGCACGCCGCTCACCGCCCACCAGTGTGAAACCACGCACAAACCGCTTAACCCTCCAACATCCAGCCTGCAGCACGTCACTCATGCATTCACACGCTCCAGTGGTCTCTCTTCTGGTTCTGGATCCGTGCATCTCCTGATGGAGTTAAGCTAGCACATTTCAGTAAAGAACAAAGTGTCAAACGTCCATCTGAAAATAAAACAAAAGACATTTAATGTCTTGTTTAAAGAGTTTATTTCTCTTAAAATGAACATTTTGTCACCATTTACTCACCTTCATGCCGTTCCAAACCTGTTTGACGTTTGTTTTTTATTATTCCCATAATTTTGTGCAATATTTAGACAAAGTTTTGTCATTGGTCCCATTTTGATTGACACCAACCCTTGGCAGCCATATTTGATCGGATTAAATTATGAGACTTAAGAGTTGCATTTGTTCCACAATTATTATTTATTTTTATTTGTTTATGTTCTGGTGCTTTAAAGAACCCAAACCACAAATACTGATGTGAAGAAACTTTAATGAGCACTAAAAGAGACTATATTCCTGTAATTTCATGAAACAATCCCATTGTGATTAACATCAACCCTTTTTTTATGTGTTGGTGCTTTCAATGACCCCAGTCCCCAAATACTGAGTACTTGCTATTTACTTATAGTCAGTATAATGTGTTAAACGGACCATCAAAATAAAGTGAAATTGAACATTTTAATGTTTTGGTGCTTTATAGAGCCCAAACGTTCACAATTGAATCTTAAGAAACTTTAATGAGCTTTAAAAACAAAATTTCTGTAATTTGATGAAATAATCCCATTGTTATTGATGCCAAACCTTCGCAAGCCATACTTGATTGGACGTAAATGAGATTTGAGAGTTCACAGGTAACATTTCAATGTTAAAGAACCCCTAACCCCAATTATATGAACAAACTTCAATGAAGAACCATTTAGCCACTCAAGAACACAATACAAAATGTTGCTTGGAAAGAATAAGCTTTAGATAAATGTACCAGCAGTTTTTGAGCTTTTTCATCTCTTTTTGTTCTTTAATTGTCAGGTAGGTGTAAAAGCAGTGAATAAATGTAGTAAATGCAAGTCAATTTCAGTGAAAGCCATTGTGCAGGCTTTGGTTGACAAAAACAAAGTCATGTGGTGTGTAACCGAAACCTTCTCTTTCCTCTGAATGGGACAATGGAAGTTGTCGAGACACCTGCGTTTATTATCCAGATGTCTCTATTCATCAAAAATGGTAAAAAAAAAACATTAATATTGTAAATGTTATATTTTTCTGCTTTTAATTTATATTGATCTAAAATTCTAAGTAATTAAAAAAGTATCTGAAACATTGTTAAAACAAGTCACAAATACTTGAAGCCAAACAACAAAAGATATTGGTTTTAGAAAATATAAATGTAATTTACTGGCAAAATGATGCTTCTTGTCCTAAGGATAAAAAAATAAAAAAATAACAATAATAAAATCTAAATAAATAAGTAAACTAAAACAAAGTATAGTCTCTGAACAAGTTATTATTATTAATGTAATTACAATAATATAAATATAATTTTTGTACACACTGATATTGTGGATTGTTCAGGATTCGCCATAAGATTCACACAAACATTTCCTCCCCTCCACCTGAAAACAGAGATACGGTACGTCTTCATCTCGTTCTGCCGAGAGAAAGGAAGGAGGAATCAAGAGGATGTCTCTCAAGATGGTGTTTGGGTAGTGAGAGCAGATAAGATGACACCATCTGCGTCTCGCCTCCTGTTTGGCTCTCCAGAGGAGCGGCTCCATGATGATTGCCACCGCCGCCAAGCAAGAGTGGGAAATGAATATCGAAAATATCTGGCCAACGCTCATAATTGGGGGTAAAGACAACAAGTCACAGTTACTCAGTGGATTGGTCACAGATATTCTGCTCTCAGCGTGAGGTTGGCGTTTGTTGGCTCAGAGTCCCGCTGAACCCAGGTTGTGGGATAATCTCGTGCAAGAACAGATTTGCTTTCCATTACGTGCGCATTAGTCATGGTGTATTTACAGGCTAACTGCCATGTAGCCCCAGTTCAGACGTCGTCTTGTTGCCAGCGGATCGCCGTGTACTGTCCCAAACTGTTCATGTGCTCATCTGCACTACAGGAATCCAAACGGAAGTTAGCGTTTAATCGCACGGGGGTGAATACTTTTGTTTGATGGGGAATTAGCTGGCTAATCCGGGATTAGCAAACACTTAGATCATTAACTACTGCAGTGGAGGCAGACAGACGATAGTACGGAAAGAACGGCTGTCGTGCCAAAGAAACTGAAATATAACCAGAGATGTACAGTATAGTAATGAAGTAGAACTACTTCACTACTGTACTTAAGTACTAAAAGGCGGTATCTGTACTTTACTAGAGTATTATTTTTTATTCCACTTTTACTTCAGTACATATTTTCGATGAGTTTAATACTTTTACTCCGATATTTTTTTTATGTGCTGCATCGTTACTCGTTACAAAGAGAGACTGTGAAGAGAGAGATGAACACCGAGCCGAGCCAGATAATGACTCGTTCACGAGTCAAGAACCGGTTGCATCCATAGACATATAGATACCTAGACGCCTCATTGGCCGCTCGAACGCACGTCAACGTCTCCGCCATATTGGAGCGGGCAACTCTCATAACTCTCACATCAGGACAGAAGAAAACATACCTGACTCTTCGACAGATTGGACACCTACAAACAGTCACACGATAATAAAAACAGATCTCGGGGTGTTATCTTTCACAGGTAAGACTCAGCTGTTCTTTCTCCATGTTTTTTGGTCATTTTTAACATTATGTTGACAGCTTAATTAACCACCAGTGTCAGACTATTAATAGCGATATCGCTAACGTAGTTAGCAGTTTATAAAAATTTAAATGAATTCTTATTTACGTTTATATCATAAACTAAAAGGTTTTATGAGCACAAAATGTACAGTGTGCAATTTGACTGTCTAGATTAGTGATGGAGCTAAAGCATCACTACCGTTAACGTTACTTATTTACAAAGATTAAGTGGTAACACTTTAGAATCATGGTCCATTAGTGTTAGTTAATCCATTAATTAACATGAACAAACAATGAACAATACATTTATTACTGTATTTATTCATCTTTGTTAATGTTAGTTAATGAAAATACAGTTATTCATTGTTAGTTCATGCTAATTCACACTGCATTTACTAATGTTAACAAGCACAACTTTTGATTTAAATAATGCATTAGTAAATATGGAATACTAAGATTAATAAATGCTGTAGAAGTATTGTTCTTGCTTAGATCATGTTAACTAAAGTAGTTAACGAACATTAACTAATGGACCATTATTCTAAAGTGTTACCGATTAAGTTTATCATCACTTCATTTTAAGGATTTCATAGCTTTTCATAAAACTGTGAACTGATTCTATGTATTTTATTATTATTTTCTCTTCCCTTTTAGCCATTTGCAAACAGGACAAGGAAAGCTGAGGAAAGCTGTTCTCTGCATTTCCAAGAGACAGGACTATACCTCCACAGACTAGTGTTGTGTTTGTACTAAACCCAGAGCAGCCCTGAATGACCCCCCCTCCCCCCGCCTCTGTGTCTCTCTGTAAAGATTATTTTTACAATAATATAATTTAATATAAATAATATAATATTACCTTATTAAATGTTTCTGTAGCTTTTGTCAAACATTTGGAGGGGAATGCAGCACACTGGTGGTGTTTGAGGAGATTCATCCTTCTATGTAAAGTGCTTTGAGTGCCCAGAAAAGCGCTATATAAATGTAAGGAATTATTAGTTATAAATAATTAAATATAACCAGTTTCCTCAGTCGATCACAATACTATAGACTGCATTTAAAAAGCTTTGCACGGGCTGTTTAATGCTGATCATGTACTGCGTGTGTCTTTACACAAAAACTACATGATGTAAATAGCCTAGAAATGAAAAACACAGGAACTCATAGTGAGTCCAGCTGCAATGATTGTGAGGTTGTTATAATGATTATTAATTAGGATTAATATAAAGTTTTTTGAGGGGATCATCTCATATTCTGGTCTGTGATAAACATAACTATACTTTGAGATTTTGTTGTACAAGGTAAACCTCACACACTCACACACACACATTCATATAACAAAAACAAACCACTGTTTCAAAATGTGTGTTTTCTGCATGAGTGTGTGTAATGTGCATTATAGAACAAGTCTATTATTATAGAACAAGTCAAGTCTTTTACATTATTTGACTTCTTGAGGGAAGCGGTGGAGAATTCATCTTTATTTGTCAGGTTTTGTCTTCACAACTAAACCACTCTATTCACAGAGAAAGACGGAACTGAAAACTGAAATAAAATGTGTTTCTTGAGGATTTCTCAATGGATTTTTTTATTATATATATATATATATATATATATATATATATATATATATATGTGTGTGTGTGTGTGTGTACATGTATATATTATACTTAAATACCTATTATGTCCACAATTTTTGTGTTCTGTCATTAGTTGTGTCTTAATTTGTTTAATAATTATTACACAAATAGTATTTTAAAATTACATTTCACAATTATTTATTTTACTCTATAATTAACTATTCATTTATTCTTCATTTTGTCTATTCTGTATTATTCCACCCTTGATATTACATATTCTTCTTGCTATTATTAATCTATTGTTGTTCTGTTATTTATTATGGTATTATTCATATTATACATATAATTTGTGCTATTATAAATCTATTATATAACGTATGTTATTGTTCTCGCTTTTCATATTATTCACTTTACTTCAAGTTGTACTACATATACTTTTTAATATAACATATCACTTTTACTATATTTTACTGTGCACTGTATCAGTGCATAATATTTTAATTTTCACTTGATCCATGAAGGCTCATCAGTTAAGTGTGTTATTATTTGTTGTGGAGTTCATCTGTAGGCTATAGAGTGCTATCAAATGAAAAGCAGACTACAAGTGTGACACTTTTTGATTTGTATGTACATGTTTTATTCAATTTTCTCAGTAATAGCAAATTATTTGTGTTTAAAGATGTATTATTTAGATTTTTTCCCAGTATTTCAAAGGGAACGAGCTGTGTTTTGACCTGAGACACAAGAAAGAGAGAAACTGTTGGGATGGAACACAGAGAAAGCAATAAAACAAATAAATTTCATTGAATGAAAATTCAAGTTACATTACATGCATATGTCACAGTTATACTAAATTAACATTAGAATTGTAATCCGAAAATAATCAACGAAATCAACAAGTGAGACAAATGTGAGCTTTCACAATTCCTTACGAAAATTAATAATTTTCCAAACCTAACTAAATAACTGGAGGCAAAGATATTTTTTAACTGCACGTAGATCACAAACCGGAAATCGGTTGATAAATGTGAACGTTATCGTGTTTTTATTCAGAAAAAAACGCAGCTCCCCGTTAACTTACATGTATTTTTAAGGCAGTCTTGCCCTCACTAACATGGCGGACGCGTTGATGTATCGCAGCAACTGCTCAGAGCGGCTAATGAGGCGTCTAGTTATTTATATGTCTATGGTTGCATCGGTTTTCGGATCACCAGTAGTTCTTTCTGACAGTTCGATTCAATAAACCAGTTGAAGAAAACAGTTCACCAATTCTTTTGCGCTCGACGTAATGGCGTCATTGGCGTTGACTGCAAGCCTTCGGTTTACCTGGGCTCATAACATTAGCACAGAATCAGTTCAGAATCAATCACCAAAAGAATCAGTTCGGTTAAAAAGCTCTGTGTGTCGGTTTGCTTTCACGCTGAATCACACATGCGCAGCAGGCGCGGAGCTGTGGGCGGGCCTGGACGGGCCTGGGCCCGCCCACATTGACAGCTGGCCCGCCCAATCAGAAATAAAAAAATAAATAAAATACTACTCTGTATTGTTAAATATGGATACTACTTTATGTGGTGTATTTCATCTATAACATGTTATGTTAAAACAGTAAAATTATAAGTAAGCCTGATAACTATTTAATATTTAAGTGTGTTGGTGACTTGTTTTCATTGGTCAATGCAACATCGTAGCGCGCTCTATTGTAATCTGGCGCGAACCATCTATGACGCGAACAACCAACGGTTATAACGTTCGCTAGAAGTGTACGGTATCTTGATTTTTCTTAGTATGGCCAAACAAGTTACTCTCACTCATTTTTTTAAAAAACCTCGTATTGAGATTAATAATTATTTGGAGGACCAATCTGTGGATCGTAATGGAACAACCACTGGCTCTGAGAATGGAGCGGAGATTAACTCCGAACCGACGACCTCCACTGATGCTAACCGGCAAGCAGATCTGCCTATGGCTAATCGACGATCACTGCTACACTTAATTGCACCGTCGGATCTGTCAGCTCTGGGGGAACCTGCTACCCAACCTCATCTACAGGCATTCCCGAGTACCATAATTGATGGGAAATATCGAAGCTTCAACGCCAAGTGGTATGAAAGGTTCAACTGGATTGAATATAGCCAGTCGAAAGACCTGATTTTTTGTAAAGCCTGTCGGCATTTTCCTGAACAGCACACTGAGGGGACTTTTACTAAAGAGGGTTTCAAAAATTGGAAACGTATCGGCCAGGTCTGTGAGAAGCATCAGTCTAGCAAGCTACATGCTTCTGCACTTGTAAAATTACTCTCCTACAAACAAAGTCATGCGCAACAAGGCAGCGGTACTGTATTAAATCAGATGCACGGAGATTCCATTTCGTTCATTGAACGTAATCGACAGCACGTCAAAGTTGTGCTGGATGTTGTCATGCAGTGTGCCAAAATGGAGATACCCCTGAGAGGGCACCGGGAAACTCAGGAAGCGTTAAACAAGGGGAATTTTTTGGAGCTATTCGAGTTTATATCGAAGTACGACCCAGAAATAAAAAAAAAACTTGTTGAACTGCCACGAAATGCTACACTCATGTCCCACCACATTCAGGACGAGCTGCTTGAGGCTGCCGCTTCACTTCTACTCAGGAAGATAAAAACGGAGATGCAAGAACAGCCTAGGCCCACATATTTTGCCATACTTGCAGATGAGTTTAAAGATGTTTCGAAACGCGAGCTAGTTGCTGTCTGTGTTCGATTTATCCATAGTGGGACAATCAAAGAACGAGCGCTGGGCTTTGTCAAAACAGCTGACCTGTCTGCTCAAGGAATATCGCAGAGGATCCTTGAAATTCTAGAACCACTTGGTTTGGACCCTTCTCTCTGTGTCGGGTTCTGTTTTGATGGGGCATCGGTCATGTCTGGGCACAGAGGAGGCGTTCAATCTATCTTGAAAGAGACATTTCCCAAAGCTGTGTATGTACACTGTAATTCCCACAGACTGAATTTAGTGCTTTGTGCTGCTGCGGAATCATCTGGACACGTCAGTACTTTTTTCACTGTCATCAATCAGATACACAACTTCTTCACTGGGGCCCAGAGGCACGCTCGGTTTGTGGAACTTCAGAAGGAAATGCATCCAGAACGCCCATGTAAGGAACTGGAAAGGTCATGTGACACCAGGTGGAGCTCTAAATCAGGATCTGTTCATAAAGTTTTAGAAATGCTAGACGTGTTACTTGAGACTCTTGCTGAGTATTCTGAGACAAGTGGACAGACAAAACTAGATGCAGATAACCTATTACAACAGATGCAAACAAAAAAGTTCATTTTCATGCTTGTTGTGTTTTGCAAGTTGTTTCAGTGCAGCGATTTTGCCACAAAGGGGCTGCAAAGTCCAGCAATCTGCGTGACAGACTGCATCTCCTTAATTGAAACATTGAAAGCCACCCTTGCCACTTTTCGAGATGATTCAGATGGTGACTTTGACAAAGTTCTCAGATTGACAGAGGAGTTGATGGATAAATACGAGATAGCATGCTGGGATCTGATAATGTCTCGTGAGCGAAAGCTGCCTGCAAAGTTTAGTCAGTCTATTGTCACCACAACATTGGGAAAAACATCCGCTATCAAAAATAATGGTGATCTGAGAGCACTCTGGAACTGTATTCTGGATAACGAGATGGCTGAATTGAACAGCCGATTTAAAGACGACACCTACGGAATAATGCGAGCTTCAGCTGCCCTCATCCCAGGATCCACCACTTTTGGCACACAAGAACTGATCAAATCTCCTTGCAGCTTGTATGGGATAACAGTCTGTGATGCGGAATTTGCCTTTTTTACCCAATTCATCAAGGGCAAAGCTGACAAAGACAAAATGCCCTCACTAATTGAATTGTTGGATGCCTGCGCTGCTGATATTTTCCCCGGAATGAACCGTCTGTTAAGGGCCATCATCACACTACCCATGACGTCCTGCAGTGTTGAAAGACTTTTCTCCGCTACTCACAGGATCAACACTCGCTTGAGAGCATCAATGGTGACTGAACGCTTGAACAATTTGACCCTGTTATCCTTTGAAAGAGAACTGACAGAAACACTGGATTATGACGAGATCATAAGCATCTTTAATTCAAAACCCAGGCGACTCCGCCTTGTGTAGCCGGGTAAGGTATAGGCCATGGTTTTCTTTACATGTAGGCCGTGGCTTGATAGCAGGATGAGACTATTAAGTAGGCTACTTTGAGCCTCTGAGCTCAAATAATGTTGCTTTTTTAGAAAGCTAAACGTGTAGTGGGGGTTGACCTCAGCCTCTTGTTCAGGGCCTAAATATTCGTTCAGTTAACATGTCATTACTTTAAATGTTCAATGAATAGAGTGTTATGTTGTGGTTGTTTTTTTGTTATTTTGTTAGAGCTACGTGCTCTCTAATTGATCTTCCCTATGCACTATCACAATGTTGCCTTTTTGTGAATTATATGTTCCTGGCTCGGTAGCCATAGCCTATGTTATATAGGCTTATGTATTTAGCTCAGTTTTGACAGTAGATTAAATTTAAATTACAAAATAAGTAGGCTAATAAACATTTTTTTTTACCATTATAAAGCAGTTTGAATGTTTCATTGCGTTACAGTATGATTCTAATGAGAAAAGAATTCCCGAGCAGCTTTCAGCTATAATCACTTTGAGAACTTTTCTTGCAAGCACCCTGAACTAGACAAGTGGAAAACGTTTTTTGAATAACACCATGTTATAACCTTAATTTTTTTTTTCGTTTTGAATTATTTCGTTTAAAGACATTTCAAGCTTTGTGCATTTGATGTATTTCTCATGTCTGTGTGTCATACACTGAGTTTCGTTAAGTTAGGATGAGATGCGCTCCAGTTAACGTGCAATGCAAGTGACCACGCAGGCGCCTCCATGATTATTGTCTGTTATATTTGCTTGTTTTTATATCTGCAATTGGTTGATGAAAAATTGATTAAAATTAAGATACAATTTATACAAAACGAAATTCACTTTAAAGAAAGTCTTTCTACAAAACAAACCTATGAAGTCGTCATAATCATGTCTGACCATGTCATATTGCGCCTCTTATAATGCTGTTCAGTGTTCACTTTTCATAACCATAGATTAAATAAATAAAAACGTATATTATAATATTGAACATATATATTAACCTAAATACGTTTTCTTTAATGGCTACAGCACCTTGTAACGTCAGAGGACTCAAGGTTTCAGCGTTTCCCGAAACCTTCTTATTTAGGCTACACTTTTTTTTTTTTTACTGAAATGCTGGAAAGTATTTACAAGGACAATATTTCATTGCAGCTTCACCACAACAAAAAAAAATGGGAATTATTAATTAATTAATAAAAACAAATTTAATTAACATTTAATTAATTTAATTTAATTAAAAAGCGCTTTTAAAGGTCAGTGAAAGCATAGGCTACTGTCAGTCAAGTCCTATTCAGACGCTAATATTGTTTCTCATGGGCTCATACGGTATTTTAAACATTTACAGCAGTAAGTCGGTGATTTTAGTGCCGTCCGAATCCATAATATCAGTGTCTTTTCTCACCCAACCCGCAATAAAAATCCCTGTCCAAATTAGTACCTACTGTTTTTTGACAAACAGGTCGTGTGGTGATTTAATTGCCGTCTGAATCCACATCTCTGAGTTTACAAGAAGAAATTCAAAATACACTGTTAAAATCCTTTTTGATCACTGCCGAGCACCATACGTAAGATGTACACTTTTATTATTATTGAAATGCTGTAAAGTATTTACAAGAACAAAATTTAATCGCAGCTCCACCTCAGCGAACAAAAATGGGAAAGAGACGAAAGCACATACAAATTGGGTTTATTGGGTTATTATGGGTTATTATGGCAGCAATATATGATACAATTTAAAAATATGTAGGCTAGGCTATTATAGTTTGGATTATTTTTTATAATATCCCATGAGTCCTAATAAATGAAATTTCAACTATTTCTGAAGCGCTTCTTTTATAAAGAACACCGCTTTCTTACATAAAAAGCCCCTGCACGAGAGAATAATTGATTCTCGAGCCATCGATATCAACCAATTCAGCACCATCGCCACGGACAGCACCCGGTAACATCGCACATAAGAAGATATATCAGCTTCCTAAAGAGGGCCACACACCGGACGCGCAGCTCAGCGCCGCGCCGCGCCACGTCTAGGACAACGCTCACCTGAAAATCCGATAACATCAGCAATTTTCTGATTTCTGTAAATAAATATATAATATAATGCCCAGCAACGGCTCAGGACCGTGTTTACATTTATGTGTCTCAAATCGTAGTTAATGTATATACGGACTTTACCATGTGCTGCAATATACATTTAGTTTATATTTATTTACAGAAATCAGAAAATTGCTGATGTTATCGGATTTTCAGGTGAGCGTTGTCCTAGACGTGGCGCGGCGCGGCGCTGAGCTGCGCGTCCGGTGTGTGGCCCCCTTTAGAGTCTTCGCGCTAAGAAACAACCGTTATCGGGAAACCCAGCCTTGATTTCGGAACACCCATAAATTCAGGCCCACCTCGACTTAATCTAGGCCCACCCATCTGTCACGTTCTGCATCCGCCACTGATGCGCAGTATCATCAGCTCCGCGGTTCTCGAATCGGACACGTCTGACAGAAACGGTTCTTGACCACTGATCTATAATATAAGTTATATATATAGATCAGTGTTCTTGACTCGTGAACGAGTCAGTCTGTTGTTCGTTATCTGGCTCGGCTCGCTGTTCATCTTCAGTTCTCTCTTCACAGCAGTTCAGTCAGTGTACTGTTTGAGTAAATGAATTACTCCGGGATATTGGTTTGTTTTAACTCAGAGGGAGTGTCAGCCACATTAAACAAGTTAACAGCTTAAGTCATTTGTGGATTAATGCTTATTGGAGACGCGAACCGTTTAAAACGATTCAGTTCGATTTGGTGAATTGGTTCAAAAAGATCCGGTTACATCGAATGATTCGTTTGCGAACCGGATATCACAAACTGCTTTGTTTTGAACTCTCTCACAACAGACACGGAAGAGAAGACAATGCTGAATAAAGTCGTAGTTTTTGTTATTTTTGGACCAAAATGTATTTTCGATGCTTCAAAATATTCTAACTGACTCTCTGATGTCACATGGACTACTTTGATGATGTTTTTTACCTTTCTGGACATGGACAGTAGACCGTACACACAGCTTCAATGGAGGGACTGAGAGCTCTCGGACTAAATCTAAAATATCTTAAACTGTGTTCCAAAAATAAACTGAGGTCTCACAGGTTTGAAACAACATGAGGGTAAATTATTAATGACATAATTTAGCAAATTGGGCGAACTAACCCTTTAATCTGTTTTTTGTTTACAAAAAGTTACAGTCAAAGGAATTGTGATTGTCCTTTAGGATCATTTAATCATTTGAAATAGTAAAAACAATATGTACAAACTTTTGATTACTTTCTTTAATAACTACATAACACAATACTTGTACTTTTACCTTCAGTACTTGAGTAGTAAATTTTCAAATAGACTACTTGCAATACTTAAGTACAAAAAATGTTGAATACTTTAGTACTTCTACTTAAGTGTGGTGCTTAAAGAGCACTTCAACTTCTACTCAAGTCATTTTTTTGATAGAGCACTTATACTTTTACTCAAGTCTGGGTCTCTAGTACTTTATACATCTCTGAATATAACGTAAAGATATCGCAGATGATTTAGCGTAGCTGGCGCTACTACTGCAGAACCTTATATTTTGTCATATTTACAAATGTCATATTTTGACATTTTCTTAGCAAAAATGTATATCTACTGAGATAAAAATGTAGGATGTGTCTCGACTGGTTTGCCATACGCTAAAATGCTGATGTAATGCGCCGCTAGCGCTGCTAGAGCAGCATGAATTAGCAACAACATTTTGAAATTTTCATATTAAAAACTATTTTTATGGAGAAATAATGTAGGGTGGGATTTGACTAAATTGGGATACGCTAATTTGCAGATTTAACGCAAACTAGCATTGCTAAAGAAGAATGAGCTAGCAACATTAGCAACAACATTTTGGCATTTTCAAAAGATAACAAGAATATTTACTGTAAAATATGTAGGTTTGGGACTCAAATTAATTTCTGTTTCTTGATACACTGATTTAGTGCAACTAGCGCTGCTACAGCTGTGTGAATAAACAACGATGTATTAACATACATTCAAAGTGAAAAACAATATTAACTGCTAAATAATGGGCTTGACTAGATTGCAATATGCTAAAACACTGATTTAGCACAACTAGCACTATTACAGATGCATGAATTAGCAACATTAACAACAACATTTTGACATTTTTCTAGTATAAAAAATTATATTTACTGAGAAATTATGTAAGATGGGACTTGACTGGATTGTTGTTTGTACGCTAATAATTTAGCAAAACCAGCACTGTTACAGCAGCATGAATTAGTAACATTAGAAACAACATATTGACCTTTCCAAGTACAAAAATAATAATTAATGACTTGACTGGATTGCGATATGCTAATATGCTTATTTGACGCAACTAGCGCTGATACAATAGCATGAATTAGCAACATTAGCATTAACATATTGACATATGTACTGCGCTTAACACTGCATGTGTTTATGAATTAGCATTTTTATATATTTTCCTAGTAAAAATAATATTTACTGTGAAATAATGTAGGATTGCAGTTAATTGGATTGCGATATGCTAACATGGCGAATTAATGCAAATATCGCTGCTACAGCTGAATGAAGCATCATTTATATTGGTATTATTGTTAGCCATGATTGCTATTGTTAATAAGCAATGAAACATTATTTTCAAAGTGCAACGTATTTAAAAAGTGAAAATTGTATGATTTGTATACATTTTGATGAAATATGGCAAATTAAAATTTGATTAACTGATTAATATGAAATTAAATGAAATTTAAAAAAAAAGTTACTTTAAAAGTACAAGTACAAAAGAAGAAAAACTGAAAAATAAAAATATAAATATGAATAAACCTAAAATATTCAGAACCCTAATTAATGACAAAACCTAGTCAAGTGTCTAGACCTCAAATAAACCTAATTTTGGTAAAAGCGAACTGAAGTGTTTCTTAATAATAAAAATAATGTTAGCGACCTCCATTGG
The DNA here is from genome assembly GCF_963082965.1 of Carassius carassius. Taxonomy (NCBI): domain Eukaryota; kingdom Metazoa; phylum Chordata; class Actinopteri; order Cypriniformes; family Cyprinidae; genus Carassius; species Carassius carassius. The sequence continues at coordinate 1,715,831 of NC_081802.1, forward strand.
GTAGCTTTTTCTCACTCATATGTTCAGGCCGCTTTTTCGGGTCTTGAGCGTCTCTAGAGGGTCGTTCAGGTCACTTTCTCCCCGTGGCGCTCGTCTGGAAAAACTATTAATATTCTAATAAAATATAATGAATAGAGATAAAAAAAAAGATAAAATGAGATATTAAAATTTTATAAAAATATATCATGAAGTGTAAAAAATAAATAAACATAAAATAAACTAGGATAAGATCAAATAAAAAGTAAGATAATGATAAATGTAAAAATAACAAAATAAATAAAATAAGAAAAAAATGTAAGATACAATAATATAATTACAAATAAAAACGAAAACATAAAAAAGATAATGAAATAAAAAATAATACTATAATAAAATAAAATATAAAAAGAAAATAGGATAAAATGGCAAATAAAAAAATTAATAAAAATAAGATTAAAAGAATTAAAAATAATTAAAAAGTACCAAAGAAATATAAAAATTATAACAAAAATAAGACAGGATGAAACAAACTAATAAAAGCAGTATAAAATAAATAAAAATGTAAAATAATAATAAACTAAATAAGATAAAATAAAATTTTAATAAATAATAAAATGAAATAATAAAAATAGTATTAAATAATACAAATGAAATAAAAACAAAATTCTGAATAATAAGATTCAGAAATTAAGAAATAATATCTTAAAAATACAACTAAAAAAAAATATATAATAATAATAATATAATAATAAAATATATATGTATTGATCAGCAGCTATTCCACTTTTTTGGTAAAATAGAGGTTAAAGTAGTTTCTTAGACAAACATGATGTAATATAACGAGGCATCAGTAGCAGGATTTTCTGCTGAACATCTCTCAGTCCGGTCGCTCTGGTCCAGATGATTGAGTTCACATCAGATCCACATCAGTCACGGATGCACAATATCTGTCTGTCCGCTCAAATATACCATCCAATAAGTGCTAAGCAGAGATAACATCAGCTGTTTTCAGTTCAACCCACACACAGCATCCTGATCGATCACGACTGAGACACCGCTGAGGGAAACACTGGAGCTGCAGGCCGATCAATAACATATTACATATATAATCTTCATATTACTACTTCTGAATACATAGAGTATATCTACTATTTAGGTCAATTATTTTATATACTATTTTATATCATCTATGTATTTATAATATTATTAATAAAATGCACATCTAAAAATAAAATAAGTGTGTGTGTGTGTGTGTGTGTGTGTTTGCATATATATATATATATGAATAAAAATATGAATAGAATAAAATTATAATATGAAATACAAGAAGCTATTTAATATACAGTAGATTAAAATTTATATGAATTGTATTATTTATATTTTCATATTTATATGCATATATTTTATTCATCATTTATTTTATTTTTAGAATGGTTAAATAGTAAAACATATTTATATATATATATATATATATATATATATATATAGTGTGTATATATGTATGTGTGTTTGTGTGTATTTACATAAAAAAATATTATTATATTATTTACATATTTACAAATGTTATAATAAAATTATTCATATTTTTGATAGTAAAATAAAATAGTAAAGTATTTATAAATTCTAAGTAATTATACAATTACACAAAATAATAAAACAAATAATTCATTTAAATGTACAAATGTATGCATGCATAAGTAAGATAAACTGGAAAATAATAATACATAATATTAACTAAAAATGAAAAGCTGTTATATACAGTACATTAAAAATGCATATTAATTGTTTCAATTATATTTTTAATAATTATATGGATTTATTTCATTTATCATTCATATTATTTGGTATAAGGTTAAAATAAGGAACAATTTAATTTATCAAAATTTAATTATAGATATATATATATATGTGTGTGTGTGTGTGTGTGTGTGTGTGTGTGTGTGTGTGTGTGTGTGTGTGTGTGTGTGTGTGTGGAATAACTTTTTGTATTAAATTTTGGTGGTGAAAACATTGGCTGAAACACTTGGGCACTGCTGGTGAATTAACTGTATTATTTATCATTCATCATTGTATTCTCTGTAAGCTTGTTTTTAATTTCCCAGCGAGTGTGTCTCTGGACATCTGAGCTCAGACAACATCAAACTGATTAGGCTTTTAATGTGTGACGAGGTGAACAGGGGTGAAGCACAGCACCGGTTAACAGCCGAGACCAAACCAGCGTTGATTTCCAGAAGACTGAAGCATCTACTAATAGAGACGTGATCTTACTGCCTTTAATAATAAGGCCAATTTAGCCCGGCAAACGAGGCCAAGAGAAGTCGTGAGGGAAACACACAGGGCTGCTTCATGCTATTTCGTGTTTGTTTTGGAGAAAGCTCAACAGGAGAGATTATATTTGTTTGTAGAAACTTAGATTGAACAGAGAGGATGAAGCTCTTAATGACAGTGTCTTTGATGCTCTCCTTCATGAAGGTTTGTGTACTGTACACTGTAGAAAAAAAAAACATAAAATTAACGTTAAAAAAAATGGCAGCTGTGGGAGCCGGAATTTTACCGTAAAAATACAGTAGCGACGTTTAAGGTTTTAATTTAAATTTAGAATTAAATACCCTAATTTCATTAACTGATATAATGTTAATGTACCAACCTATTGAAGTTAGGGGTGTGCACGGATAGTCGAACATTCGAATATTCATCCAGCTCTAATTATTCGATAAATAAAAATGATATTCGAAAAAAAAAAAAAAGTTCACAATAAAACATAATTTGGTCACTTTCTGTGATTCTCCACGGCATATTTGAAGATGTATGCAAGCAAAAAATAATTAATGAATGAATAAGGGGCCGTTCACGTATCGCCTAAAAACGCGTGGAAAATGCTAGGCGCGCCGCTTTCTCCTCCTTTCCAAAGCGCTCAGGCAGAAGCGCTCCTCCATGAAGACGCGGAAATTTCAGCAAAGGATAAATGGATTTGCTGCACAAAAAAAATCGCTTTCAGTAGCTCTGCTACTAAATTTATTTCAAAATAGCAATCCATATACAGCTATGACCAGCTGTTCCTTCATCTTGGCTGAGCTTTCAGCGTTGTTACGGGAAAGGATGAAGCTGAATGTTTAGTTCTTGTCACATGACCTGCGGTGCGCTTGCAGCATTCTGAAAGTTGAGATGTTTTTAACTCGATGCGGTGCAGACGCGCCTGGAAAAAACGAGCGCGTCGCACCGCGTGCGCATCGCGTGCGCATCGCGACCGCGCCGCTTCCATTATGAGCGCGCATACCGCGCGCCTACATTGGAAATGCATTGTGCATATACTTTATTTATCACCTGCTGGAGATGACTTGAAGAACAATTTATTATCGTGATCGTATATTAACGTCTTCGTGTTTGCATAAGTTTCTGTTTTCCTGTGCGCACCACAGCATAGCTGGACGCTTTTGTCCATATTAGGAATTTCCTGATATCAGCGCGAGAGCGCGCTCCGGCTTCGAGTATGAATGAGACACACACTGCATGAGAGTTTAGCGCTCTGTGATGTTCATCTCGCTGTATCCTGAGTCCGAATGAAATATCAGGTCATAGGCAAACTATCATGTCTCTTTGAGTTTGAATCTATATTTATTCACACCAGCTCTTGAAATCAAAGTGATGTCATGCCGCACGCGTCGCTGTTTCTGTGTGGAGTCAAAAGGGTCTAGCTCTGTGCCACCGCATAACAAAGGATGTGTTAAAAATTAATGAGAATATATATATATATCAGAGTCCTGATCGGGAGGTAATGTCCGATTCCGATCGAGTCTGAAACAACGCGATCGGGCCCGATTTCCGATCACGTGATCGGATCTGGACATCGCTAATATTAATATTAACATTATGTATAACCTCAGTATGTGTTCTTAGAAACAAATATTTTAAATAATAATAATAATAATAATAATACATATTTTCAATGTGGTCTTAAACTTTAATGATCAAAATTAGAAAAATAAAAACATATTTTAATTAATGTTTTAATGATAAAATTCTTACCTAAATGAATGTTCTTAAAATTGCAATTGCCTCACGTGTAGTTCTCTGCATAATAAATGAAAGCATTTTAACAAATTTAAAAGTAAACATCCTCTAAAGCTTCCCAAAATTAAAAAAAGCACAGAAAACAAAGTTTTTAAGAACCCTAACAAAACCTAGCCATGCTAGTAGCTTCTCATCTCTGAATATAATATACAGACACGCAGCATGTGGTAGCTGTGTATATAGATATATATATATAGATATATATCTGAGCCCCTGAAGCTCCGGCGAGTGCAGTGCCAGGATTTAACCTGCCCTGGAGACACGCGGTTCTGCTGCACACCAGGTGGCCTGGAAAAGTGCCAAAGCACTGATGTTACAACCGGCACACGGGGAAGAGAGCAAGAACTTGTCAGAACCAGCCTCGTCTGCCATGCAGAAGCCACGATCTCTCTCCGCCACCAAACATGGCTGCCACGAAAACTCCACTAATTACTCCCTTAATTACTCTTCCAGGCTTGGCAAACATGCCACTACAACTTCATCATGAATAGATAAGCAGATAAATAGTTAAGGAACTCATTAAAACTGAATAACAAGATGTCGGGGTTACATGATCTTCATGATAGCTGACAACATACACACACCAAAGATTTGGGGCTAAACACCAACAAGAAATCAAAACTGATGCTATTTACTTATAATTTAATAGCGTATGCCAGTCCTAAAACCACCATCCTATACAACACAGATAAATTCAAATCAAGCCCATTTTTTTCGCAATCTATTTCTTATCCCAATCTATTTTTTTGTTTGTTTTACTCAAACCTTAACCCTAAGCTTAAAGATTGTACTGATGTAACATGATTAGCATGATAGCAAGAGGCTAGCCACCCTGTTGTGAACTGGTCATCATAATCTTCTCTTTATACATCCAGAAATGCATCACTTTATGAAAGTATTATGGGTATTGATCACTATATCATGATATATCATACAGCGCAATTGCTCAAGATTAGCATGATAGCAAGTAGCTAGCCACCCGGTTACGAACTTGTCATTATAATTTCTCATTATATATCCAAAATACATCAAATTACGAAAGCAAAATGGGTTGAAAACACTATATTATAATTTAAATAGTAAAAAAGCACAAAGATTGTACTGAAATAAAATTAGCATGATAGCAAGAAGCTAGCCACCCTGTTGTGAACTTGTTGTCATCCTCTTGTCCAACTGCCGGCTCTGATAACAAAAACCATCACAAAAGGGTCTAAAATTAAATTTTTTTCATAATTCCTGGAGTATTTGGGCTAGCAGGCTTGACTAGCATTGCAATTTTACAAGTTTACAATGTTAACAAAGTTACCAAACATCACTATGGCACACACAGGGCAGCTAACCATAGCACTTGAAATGTTGGTGCCTGGACGCATGATTGTGTTTTGCATGCTAATGCTAACTATAATTAAGTGTTTGAATGCACTGTATGTTGCTTTGTATAAAAGCGTCTGTTAAATGCATAATTATTTTTGTGGATAGCAAGGTAGGGGACTAAGATAGCTCACTGGGGAGACTTGTTCATTAGATGGTATGAAGAACATAAGCCATACTATAACGTTAAAATACTGATCTACACTAAAAATCTAGCACAGATGCTGAATGCTAATGAACAGGATCGTCAATTAGAAACCAAACCTAGGATGAGACTTGATTGGGACAGGATTTGTTAAAACAACGCCTACTTAGCTAATGCTACTGTAGTAAAATTACCCTAAACCAGAGGTGTCAAGTAACGAAGTACAAATACTTCGTTACCTTACTTAAGTAGAAATTTGGGGTATCTATACTTTACTGGAGTAATAATTTTGATGATGTCTGTGGCAGAGACTCAAGAAGAGAATTCGAGCGAAATTTGCCAACCAAGCACCAGCGATGATGTTGGTAGACAGGAAGACCAGCCAACCTTTATACATCCCTGGCCGTACCTGGAAGAATTTTTCGAAATGGGTGGATGCAAAAACAACTCATTTCGAATGCGCTGCAAGCTCTGCGCACCCAAGTACCACGAGCTAATGGCTTTCAAAAACTCCCCGTCTAATTTGAAAAAGCATATTGAGGTAAGCTGAAAGTTTTTTTTAATCTTTTTTATGTTTTAACAATAAAATTGTAGTAACCTAAACCTACAGTATAGGAAGGGAACGTACTAATGTTACATGCCTAGGGCTGCACGATTAATTGAAATCGAACCGCAATCGAGATTTGGTTTATGTGCGATTTTAATGAAATTAATAAATGCCCAGCGTGTCAGTGAAGAGCGGTTCTGTGATCAGGAGTAAACGTTTGAAAAAAAAAAAAATAACACGTGTCAAACATCTTCACAATCTAGTATGTTAAGTGTTCATAAACCTGTTGTCCAACAAAATACGTTTATCAACACGTTTTAACTCCCTTCATATAGTCAATCGAGTGTTTGAGCCGATGTGGCTTATCACAGAATGATGAAGACAATGCATTTATTTTATAGCATTAACAGTGTCTAAAGTCTGTCAATCAGCACTGCATTGTAATATACTTTAATATTATGAAAATACCCGAGAAGGCTTGAACTCAAATACACCAGATACAGTTGTTTATTTATTGTCGTTGTTTAATCAGTCAAAGCGTTTCTATCTTTTTATTCAGCCTACAGCAGGAGCTTAGCTTCACATTAGGGATTTCCTGAAAACTCAAAACTATTACTTTCTCTGAGGTAAATGTGGAGTTTTTTGTAAAACTAGTTTTCTGTAAATTATAATAATAATAATTATTATTATTATTACTATTATATTCTTATATTTATTCTTAAATACTCCTATTTTTAATAATGACAATGTTATTGTCACGGCTTACGCTGCTGGAAGGAACACGGAGCCGAGGGATAAACGAAACAAGGATTTATTAAATCAAACATAGGCAAATAACAGGTGGCAAGTGGCAAGTGGCAAGTAACAGGTAACAAGAGGACAGGTAGACAAGTAACAAGTAGACGAGTAGACCCGACAAAACAGAACTGAAAGGACAAGGCTTTTATACACAGGATAATAGGGAAAACACAGGTGGATGGAATGACTAAATTAACAGGGACATGGAACACATGCGGAAATGACTAGACACACCTGGGAACTAATCAAACCACATAGAGACAGAAACTGGGTCACAGGGGCAAAAACACACAAAATGAGTCCAGGTGTGTGACAGTACTCCCCCCTCCCGGTAGGTGCGTCCTCGCACCGTAGAAACAACAAAGGGAGGCGTGGGTGGGAACTTGGGAGGTGGTTCCGGTGGAGGACAGCCTCCCAGGAGGGGGCAAGCAGACAGGGACTACAGAGGAAGGAGCCAGGGAGGAGATGACGGAGGAAGGAGCCAGGGAGGAGACAGGAAGGATCTGAAGCAGGAGGTACCCAGCAGGACCCAGGCCACAGCCATAACGGCCCAAGGTGGGGCCGACGGTGGAAGGAGCCATGGAGGAGGAATGGTCACCGACTCCAGGGACTCGACCCACGGCAACGGAGCAAGTGGAGGAGGAGCCCGAGGCGGAGAGCCGAAGAGCCAGGGTGACGGGGAGGAGCCGGAGGTCCTAGGCGGAACTGATGGCTCTGGTGACTGACGCGGCGAAGTGGATCCGGAAGGCCGCGGTGAGGCCAGAGTGACCGAGGACTGAGGTGTAGCCGAGGGGATGAAGGAGCCTGACGGAGCCGGAGGGATGGAGGGATGAGGCGAAGCCGGAGGAGTGGAGTCCCGAGGCATAAGATGGACGACGCCAGACCAAGGCGGAGCCGGAGGGACGAGGGAGCCAGGCAGAGCCTGCGGACTGCCGGGCCACGGCGGAGAGGAAGGAGCTAGGAGCCATGGTGGAGCCGACGGGTCAACGGGCCGAGGCGGAGTCCAGGCCTCAGAGGCTGGAGGTGGAGGTGAGGGAGACGCCGACCAAGGCGTCGCTGGAGGATGGCGGTCCCGCTGAGCTCGCACCACAATGATGGTAGGCTGAGGGCGAGCAGAGGGGCAGCCAGACGACAGCGGAGGAGGAGGCAGGAGTGGGTGGGAGGGTGGGAATTTTGGAGGAGCAGGCATTGGAGTAAGCTCTGGGGCTGGAGCCCTTCCTGGGCTTAACAGAGGATCAGGAGCCCTTCCTGGGCTTAACGGAGGATCAGGAGCCCGTCCTGGGCTTAACGGGGGTTCAGGAGCCCGTCCTGGGCTTAACGGGGGTTCAGGAGCCCATCCTGGGCTTAACGGGGGTTCAGGAGCCCGTCCTGGGCTTAACGGGGGTTCAGGAGCCCGTCCTGGGCTTAAAGGAGGATCAGGAGCCCTTCCTGGGCTTAACAGAGGATCAGGAGCCCATCCTGGGCTTAAAGGAGGATCAGGAGCCCGTCCTGGGCTTAAAGGAGGATCAGGAGCCCGTCCTGGGCTTAACGGAAGATCAGGAGCCCTTCCTGGGCTTAACAGAGGATCAGGAGCCCGTCCTGGGCTTACAGGAGGATCAGGAGCCCGTCCTGGGCTTAACGGAAGATCAGGAGCCCTTCCTGGGCTTAACAGAGGATCAGGAGCCCGTCCTGGGCTTACAGGAGGATCAGGAGCCTGTCCTGGGCTTAACGGAAGATCAGGAGCCCTTCCTGGGCTTAACAGAGGATCTGGCATAGGTGAATTGGAAACCCCCTCATTTTGACCCATTTGGCGCTCCACATTTTGCTCCCTCGTGGTGGGCAGTGTCGCCGGCTCTCGCACCTGGTCTGACGGGTTGCTCTCTGGCTCTCCGTCATCGGTGGGCTCGGGCTTATGCCTCGTACCGTGGGGAGATTGTAGGCTGGGCTCTGGGTCCAGAGTGGACCTGGCGAGATCCTCCATTGGGCCGACCGTGAGAGGTGACCCATTTCTCACCAGATTCCACTCTATAAATGCGGCGAAATCCTCCCGAGGACCATCTTCGGGCGACAACGCTCTGCACCTAGGGTTCAGGCTGGCGTGATAAAAGGTGCAGAGCGCGTGGTCCGGGTAGCTGGTGGCATTAGCTAGCCAGAGAAACCGTCTGGTATGGTCCTCGAGAGACAGTCCCTCCTGCTCCAGCAGGAGGAGGAGGTATTCGGGGCGATAGAGGGGATCCATGAAACACTACGGAAAGAAAAAAGACTGTGAAAAAAAAACGGAAAACAAAACGGAGGGAAAACACGCAGTTTTTAACTTTTTCAGGTCGGGTCTTCTGTCACGGCTTACGCTGCTGGAAGGAACACAGAGCCGAGGGATAAACGAAACAAGGATTTATTAAATCAAACATAGGCAAATAACAGGTGGCAAGTGGCAAGTGGCAAGTAACAGGTAACAAGAGGACAGGTAGACAAGTAACAAGCAGACGAGTAGACCCGACAAAACAGAACTGAAAGGACAAGGCTTTTATACACAGGATAATAGGGAAAACACAGGTGGATGGAATGACTAAATTAACAGGGACATGGAACACATGCGGAAATGACTAGACACACCTGGGAACTAATCAAACCACATAGAGACAGAAACTGGGTCACAGGGGCAAAAACACACAAAATGAGTCCAGGTGTGTGACAGTTATTGTACAAGTAGTATTTCTTATTTTGTTATTTTTTTAGCAATAATAATAAAAAACAATAACATTTTAAATTGCAATTTTAACCAGAATAATCGCAATTAGATATTTTTCCCAAATCGTGCAGCCCTACGAAGTACATGCCATGGTTTGCTTGCTAGCAGTAGGCTATGATTCAACGTTGCTAAGTCGTTTGGTTAGCTCTGTGAGATTTTTTAAATTCGACTTTAGTCAAATGTTATCTGAGCTTATATTATTACTATATGCAATATTTGTAAGTTAATTGTGCAAACTAAGCTATAGTCTACTGCTGGTTGATAAATCATGTACTAAGGACAGGCATGATCCTGCCTGTGTAAGAGTGTGCGATCCTGTGTGGGGCAGGCCCTATGGCTCCTTGTAAAGAGGTAATAGGCCCAACTATTAGCCAAATGCTGTTTAAAATGAATTTAGTCGGACTATCTCATCAATAATGCTACTTTTCAGTCATGCCAGCAGCTACTTGTGGTCCTAAAACAGCTTTAAGTGCTATTCTGGTCTGCTCAACATGATTGCATAGACCAGTGAAACTGCTCTCTAACTTGTAATCTGACCTACATTCATGAACTTCCAAGCATGACTTTTAATACAGTGTGGAAGTCCTAGATAGTCTGAAATAATATGAATCTCAATCTGTGCCTGTGCATTTATTTTCTCCACAGAAGAAACACCCCATTCATCTAGAGAGGTACACTCAACTTACTTCAGCAGCCCTCAAAAGGAAGTCATCCACTGGAGGTTCTTTGGCCCCACCTTTCAAACAAACCAAACTGTGGGAGACTCGACGAGTGTCCCAGGCAAGTGTGGATAAAGTAGTCCTCAAATTCATTGTCCAAGGCTTGCACCCACCACACATTGTTCAGCAGCAGGGCTTCATTGATCTTGTGAAACATCTTCAGCCAAATACAAATGTCATGACACGCAATACTGTTGTAAACAAAGTCACAAAGGCCTCTGTTGAAATGAAAAGAAAACTGAAAGCTGCCCTTAGTGAAATTGAGTTCATTGCAACAACAACAGACTGCTGGACGGCACATCGTCATGGTTTCATTGGTGTCACTGCGCACTGGTTTAACCCCCAGACCATGCAGAGATCCTGTGCTGCCCTGGCATGCAAGCAACTTAAAGGGTCCCATACATTTTCTGCCCTGGCTGGTGCCCTAAATGATATTCACACAGAATTCAATATCAGAGAGAAAATCGTTCGTACTACAACTGACAACGGATCTAACTTCCTGAAAGCCTTCAGAGTTTTTGGGCAGACTGATGAGAACAACAATCCTGAACCTGTCCACAGTTGATGCAACAAAAGCAGAGGCCAACCAATTGTACAAACGTGTGTCAAGGTCCGCATTTGCCAAATGCTCTAGCCTGTGGAACAAAAGTTCAAGATCCACCATCGCATCTGAAGTAATCGAAGACCACTGCAAACTACAACTCGTAAGGCCTGTTGCTACCAGGTGGAATTCACTCTTCTCAGCCGTAGAAAGAATAGTGGGGATAACAAGAGAACAAGGTGAAGCAGCCCTTGCAGCTGTCTGCAGTGAACTAGATACACCAAAGTAAGTGCTTGTTTTTCTGCCTTTCAGTTAATGAAGTGATTAACAATAGATTAAGTCATAGTTTTATACTTTGAAAAATGTACAAAAAATGTAAAAAACACTTTTATGCGCACTGCCAGTATGCAGTCCCCATATTTACTATGGATGTGATTTGTAGCAACAACTACATTTCTAAAAGTATCAGATGACAATATTTTTCCTTTTGAATTATCAGTTCCTCCAGTTAAAGGTGCTACATCAAGTAGGCTAAATGTTCCATGTTGTTTTTCTTTTCTTTGTACAGGTTTACTCCAGTGGAACTTGCATTTCTTGCAGAATATGCAAAGACAATGAGCCCAGTTGCAATGGCCTTGGATGTTCTTCAGGGAGAAAACAGTGTGCAGATGGGATGGTTGGTCCCCACCATAACTCTACTAAGGACCAAGCTCCAGCACCTTCACGTCACCTCCAAGTTCTGTGAACCTTTGATTGTTGCACTACTTTCAGGCCTTGAAAAACGCTTCAGCGAGATGCTTGCAGATCCAGAGCTGATAGCCGCCGCCATACTAGTTCCCAAATTTAAGACCTGCTGGACGAGTGACGAAAATATCCTCAAACTTGGTAAGTGTCTCACTTCTCAACTTCCCCTTAATGCATGTAATTTCTAGGGAGACAGTGAAATGAGTTTAAAATGACATTTAATGACACACACACACGTGTGTGTATGTATGTGTATATATATATATATATATATATATATATATATATATATATATATATATATATATATATATATATATTATATTATATATATCCCCAATACACAATTACAATACTGTCATATGGCCTAAATTGTTCTGAATATTTTTTTTACATTTTTTATTAACCATAGGCTTTGAATATATCAGAAGCCATTTGGAATGTCAGGCCGAGAATCCCATTAGTGAGGAGCGCTCCCAGTCATCTGAGGAAGAGGACTTCTTTTCCTCCTTGAAGAAAACTGGCCCTCCTGAAACGACCCAGCAGTTGGATGCGTACCTGGGGTGCCCAGGAGACACTGTAGAGGTGCTGAAGTCCTTCCCAGCTGTGTGCCAGCTATCACTTAAGCTTAATACAGCACTCCCTGCCTCAGCAGCCTGTGAAAGACTGTTTAGTGTTGCAGGGCTGATCTTTAGGCCAAGAAGAGCATGCATTGGCTCAAAGAACTTTGAGAACCAGCTGCTTTTGCGACTGAACCAAGCCTATTGGTAAATCTTGTTTGCATGTTCTGTGCTTAAACTCTGTTGTTGAACATACAGGATTGAGTTCAAAGTGTTTTACATCGTCTAGTTAAATGTGACGTTGTTAAATGTGACCAGTTACACCAAATTTCTTGTCTGTTGCCTTCAGATTCCTGCAGCTAAGCTACCAATATATTCCAATAAAGGTTATTGATAAAATGCCTCTGAAATTTGACTTTGCACCATTACAATGCTTATAGGCAACTAGTTATCTTAAGCTCCATGAAACAAATTCATGCACAGTATCACACATATGGTTCTTTAATGTATTTGCATTGTACTAAAATGCGTTCATTTTCAAAGGCATATATGCGGCTGAAACAGGTAGCCTAGTACATCCCAAATTTTTCAACATTAACATTTTAATATAACATTATAGTCATTGTGGCCTTTAGAAAAAACATTGAGGAGGTGGGGTAGTGCACTAAAGGCCACTGTGGCGCGGACTAAACTTTTGTTTGTTCTTAATGACTTTTTTTTTTCATTACTTTTATACTTTTAAGTAGTTTTGAAACTAGTACTTTTACACTTTTACTTAAGTAAATAGCTTGAGTTGATACTTCAACTTCTACAGAAGTCTTTTAAAATCCTAGTATCTATACTTCTACTTGAGTAATGAATACGAATACTTTTGACACCACTGCCCTAAACTGACTTAAAAATGCAAAAACACTTGCAGTTATTGGTTATATTGGTTTTGCAACAAATCTAGACCAGTTTAAATGGTCCGAGTTGAAATATAGGCCACAAGTTAGCATTTTTGATTCTTAGCATAACAGCAGTGAGTACAAGTGCATTAAAACATGTTGTTTTAGCTGTTCAGCTGATGTGGTGGGTTTGATAAGCATAGACAGGCCTGTAATTACACACACACGCGTGGAATGGAGGACCGAGTGAACCTTAAATAATCATGATAGTCATTTACAAGCCAGACGTGATTGGAGTGAAATTAAAAAGCTTCCCAGCGAGCCGCTAGCCCTGATGACAATCCAGGTGCGTGTAGCTCAAGCACAATCTCCATACAACGGTCCCACCTGGGCAAAACAACACTTTTAGACTCCAACAAACCAAACATGGAACAGCCTTAATGCTAGGTCATTCTGAGCTGTTGCTAACACACTGCTATGCTATGCTAAAGTGCATTAAGAGATTTGTTAGCATGTTCCTATGGATATGTCATGTTAAAAGCGATTGTGAATGGATTACTTGCTAATTTAATCACCCTCATACCCTTAACCCTAAGTATAAAAACTGGGAATGATAATTACTTAGCAAAGCTAGCACTTTGACATGAAATTCTTGAACACACACTGGCTGAAGACGCTTCCCACATCCCTAATGTCATTAGCATACAGAATTGCAGCACAAATCACAACTCAGCGACCCTTCAGAGACTCATAAGAGCGTTATGACTTCCACAGCGCGGATGCTAACTTCCTGTCTGCGGATTGAAATGACATGGGTCAATGTAAGTGCTAATCCCATCACACACAAACAACAAACATTCAAACACACAGCACTAGAATACAAATCCTCAGGTTTGGATATCCTGGAAACAAGTCTGACTTACATGCACTTACAATGCAATTATCCCGTAGCTACACGCTAACATTACTGATTACTTTAGCATGACTATCACTCTGCTGCAGCTCAGACATCATTTACTGATAATGCTAGCTCATATTCATCATGTGTATAATGTCATTGTAAGCATTTTGTAGCTACACCGTGTTTGGATTTGTTTAGCAAATGCGATAAGCTAATCCTGACACATGGTGGCTAACTTCCTGTTTTCATGGTGCCTAAAAACAAATAACCTCCTGCTTGAGATTCTTTCACATTGATAGCACACAGATCATCTCCTATGAATGGGCTGGCAAATAAAAAACTCACCGCAACTGTAAAAGTAGCACGAAATTCTAACACTAGCTGCTAATACACATAAATGTGTACAAACTAAACTTTCCTCTAAACATAAATTACCATAACATATGGCTAATAGCAATAAGCATTGAGATTTGAAGGCAGCTACAGCGATTAACATTTGAGTTAGCAATTTTGGTGGCTAGCTAAAGAAGTAACAGTGTTTTTTCTTCCCAAACATTGCACTCTTGAGTTAATTTGTAGTTTTTGCTTTGTGCTCCATTGTGATTATGAAGGATAGCGCGGTGCTAATTATTTTCATTTCGTTCGCAGCGGGAGAGGCGGATCACTTCACACAAAAAAATCTGAAAATGCTTGAAAGACTTTCTCAGCAAACTTTCAATGAAACCGTGGCAACAAGTATTCATCAGCGCACAGCTGGATTCAGAGGAAACCCGCTGTAATGTTTCCTCACTTCTTGAGCTGAAATGAAACACGATCGCTAGCTGAACAAACAAGCTAATACTGAGAAATACTGACAGACACCATATCAGCTGAAATATAAATGTGGATCTATCTATCTATCTATCTATCTATCTATCTATCTATCTATCTATCTATCTATCTATCTATCTATCTATCTATCTATCTATCTATCTATATAAAATATTTACATATTATACATATATATATATATATATATATATATATGTAATAATAAAAAAAAAGAACAAAAAAAGTTGTTCTGATGTGTGGTCGTATGTGTGGAAATATGACCTATTTTACAATATATATTTCTATTTACTAATTATTTTTTTTATTAAATAATAATTATTATTACATAAAATATTAATCAAATATTAATTTGCCTCTAATCTAATTGAGATATCATATTCAGAGCTATTTACTTTATAAAAGGCCTATTTTATTTAAAGTGAGGGTTAAACTTTTTTCAAATTCACCAATAATAAATAAATATACAAGGTATTCACATGAACATAAAAATAGTAATAATAATATTTGTGTGTGTGTGTGTGTGTGTGTGCGTGCGTGCGCGTGCGTGTGCGTGCGTGTGCGTGATTGTCAGTCATCCAGATGAGTTTCTCCCCCTTTATGGTGCAATAAACAATAAAATACACATTTTCAAAACAATAATATGTTAAATAAATTATCTTATTATTATATCAAATAAAT